>NC_057798.1:15610059-15815206 GCF_018294505.1 Triticum aestivum | reverse complement strand
AGCTAAGCCCCTAAGTGGGAGGTTTGCTCTCCACTCGCTAGGATTTTCAAATACTTAGGCGAGTACTGGACTGCAGCTAAGCCCCCGAGTGGGAGGTTTGCTCTCCACTCGGTAGGATTTTAAATACTTAGGCGAGTACTGGACTGCAGTTAAGCCCCCGAGTGGGAGGTTTGCTCTCCCCTCGGTAGGATTTTAAATACTTAGGCGAGTACAGGACTGCAGCTAAGCCCCCGACTGGGAGGCAGACTCGCCACTCGGTAGGATTTCAAATACTTAGGCGAGTACTGGACTGCAGCTAAGCCCCCGAGTGGGAGGCAGACTCGCCACTCGGTAGGATTTCAAATACTTAGGCGAGTACTAGACTGCAGCTAAGCCCCCGAGTGGGAGGCAGACTCGCCACTCGGTAGGATTTCAAATACTTAGGCGAAACGGATTCGCAGCTAAGCCCCCGAGTGAGAGGCTTGCTCGTCACTCGGTAGGATTTTTTTTACAAAGTTACGCGAAATGGATTCGCAGCTAAGTCACCCACTGGGGGATTTCTCACATAAACAAAAGCAACAACAATCAATGGGGAAATTATAACACTTTTGTCTTTGATAAACAAACTACAGGAGTACTTTTTATTACATCTCATCCGAGTGAGTACTTAAGTGTACAAGGGGTGGAGCAGGTCCGCATTCCAAGCTTGTGGCTCATCAATCTGGTGGCCGACATTGTAAAGACGGTATGCTCCATTGTGGAGAACTTTGGTGACGATGAAGGGGCCTTCCCAAGTAGGGACAAGTTTGTGTGGCTTCTGTTGGTCCACTCGGAGGACCAAGTCTCCTTCTTGGATGGCTCGACTCTTCACGTTTCTGGCATGGAATCGACGCAAGTCTTGCTGATAGATGGTTGATCAGATCATGTCCATCTCTCTTTCTTCTTCTAGAAGGTCGACTGCGTCCTGCCGGGCTTGTTCTGCTTCATCTTCAGAGTAGAGCTCAACTCGGGGTGCATTGTGAAGCAGGTCACTCGGCAGAACTGCTTCGGCTCCATAGACCAGAAAGAACAGAGTTTGCCGAGTCGACCGATTAGGAGTAGTCCTCAATCCCCAAAGAACTGATGGAAGTTCGTCGACCCACGCACCTACTACGTGTTTGAGATCACACATCAACCGGGGTTTCATTCCTTTGAGAATTAGGCCGTTAGATCTTTCTCCTTGTACATTCGACTGGGGGTTAGCGATGGAAGCGTAGTCGACTCATGTGCCTTGAGAAGCGCAAAAGGCTTTGAATTGGTCGGAATCGAAGTTTGACCCATTATCAGTGATGATGCTATGTGGGACTCCGTATCTGAATATCAACTCTCTGATGAAGCTGATAGCAGTGCCGGCATCAAGATTCTGGATAGGCTTGGCTTCGATCCGCTTAGTAAACTTGTCGACTGCCACAAGTACATGGGTGAAGCCGCTCCTGCCAGTCCTCAGTGGTCCAACCATATCTAATCCCCAAACAACGAAGGGCCAGACGATTGGAATGGTCTTCAAGGCTGAGGCGGGCTTGTGCGACATATTGGAATAGAACTGACATCCTTCACACTTGTCGACTATCTCTTTCGCCATTTCATTTGCTCTGGGCCAGTAAAACCCCGCTCGGTATGCTTTAGCCACAATAGTCCGAGAGGACGCATGGTGGCCACAGGTCCCCAAGTGGATATCATCAAGAATTATCCGACCTTCTTCTGGCGTTATACATTTCTGACTGGCTCCAGTCGCGCTTTCCCTGTACAATTGCCCTTCATCATAGTAAAGGCCTTGGATTGACGGACGATCTGTCGAGCCTCTTCTTCATTCTCTGGGAGCTCTTTCCTTAGGATATACGTGATGTACGACACTGTCCAGTCGGGAGTGATGACCAAAACTTCCATGATCAGGTCGACCACAGCTGGGACCTCAACTTCAGTCGGATCCGTGGCACTTTTTGGCTGCGGGGCTTCTTCGGTGAAAGGATCCTCTTGAACTGATGGTGTGTGGATATGTTCCAAAAATAAACCACTGGGAATGGCTTCTCTCTTGTAACCTATTTTTGCCAAATCATCAGTTGCTTGATTTTTCAGTCAGGGTATATGATGAAGCTCTAACCCCTCAAATTTCTTTTCTAGCTTTCTTACTGCATTGCAGTAACCAGTCATGGCTGGGCTTCTGACGTCCCACTCCTTCATCACTTGGTTAACCACCAAATCAGAGTCGCCATAGACCATGAGGCGACGGACGCCGAGTGAAATGGCCATACGCAACCCATACAAAAGTGCTTCATATTTTGCTTCGTTATTGGAGGAGTCAAAGTGAATCTGGAGCACATATCTGAGCCTATCTCCTCGGGGGGAAACCAACACTACCCCAGCACCGGATCCATTCAGCATCTTAGAACCATCGAAGAACGTGGTCCAGTGCTCCGAGTGAACTTGAGTGGGCAGTTGCTGTTCGGTCCACTCGGCGATGAAATCTGCTATTGCTTGGGACTTGATGGCTTTCTTTGCCTCAAATATGATATCTAGGGGAAGGAGTTCAATCGCCCATTTTGCCACACGACCAGTTGCATCTCTTTTGTGCAGAATCTCTGACAATGGAGCGTCGCTGACGACTGTAATGGAATGGTCAGAGAAATAATGAGCAACCTTCTTCGTGGTCATATAAATCCCATATACAAGCTTCTGATAATGAGGGTATCTTTGCTTTGATGGGGTCAAAACTTCAGAAATATAATATACTGGGCACTGAACTTTAAAGGCTTTTCCTTCTTCTTCCCACTCGATCGTAAGTACTATACTGACGACTTGTCCTGTGGCTGCAATGTAAAGCAGCAAAGGCTCTTTGCTGATCGGGGCAGCAAGCACCGGCTGGGTGTAAAGCAGGGCTTTTAGCTCTGCAAATGCTGCATCAGCTTCAGGAGTCCACTCGAACTTCCTCATCAGTCGGTAAAGAGGCAATGCCTTTTCACCGAGACGAGAGATGAATCGACTTAAAGCAACCAAGCAACCAATAAGCTTCTGAACATCGTGCACACGCACAGGTCGTTTCATTCGAAGTATAGTACCAACTTTTTCTGGATTTGCGTCGATTCCTCGTTCGGAAACAAGAAAACCGAGTAACTTTCCTCCAGGAACTCCGAATGTGCACTTTGATGGATTAAGCTTGATATCATACCTCCTGAGGTTGGCAAATGTCTCAGCAAGGTCAGTCAGCAGGTCAGAACCTTTCCGTGACTTGACCACAATATCATCCATGTACGCTTCCACATTCCGACTGATTTGAGTGAGCAAACACTTCTGAATCATTCTCATGAACGTGGCTCCGGCATTCTTGAGGCCGAATGGCATGGTGACATAACAGAAGCACCCGAATGGGGTGATGAAAGCTGTTTTGATCTCATCGGGTCCATACAGATGGATCTGATGGTAACCGGAATAGGCGTCTAAAAAAGACAAGCGCTCACATCCCGTGGTCGGATCGACTATTTGGTCGATGCGGGGGAGAGGAAAATGATCTTTCGGGCAGGCCCGATTAATATGTTTAAAGTCAATGCACATGCGAAGTGACTTGTCCTTCTTAGGGACCATGACAACATTGGCGAGCCAGTCGGAGTGGTAAATCTCTCGGATGAACTCTGCTGCTAAAAGCCGAGCCACCTCCTCGCCAATGGCCTTCCTTTTCTGGACGGCGGACCATCGCAGATGTTCTTTAACAGGTTTCACCTTTGAGTCGACTCGTAGACGGTGCTCAGCCAGCCCCCTGGGAACACCAGGCATGTCAGAAGGTCCATGCAAAGATGTCCCAGTTCTCACGGAGGAACTGGATGAGCGCTTCTTCCTATTTGGAGTCGAGCATTGTAGAGATATGAGTCGGAGCAGCACTGGGGTCGGTCGGGTGAATGTGAATCGGTTTTGTCTCACCAGATGACTGAAACGCTGATTCCATAGCGGGCTTCTTAGCTCACAACAAATCACTTGGGTCTGCATTTTTCTGGTGTTCCTGCCACTCTTCTGCTGCCATCTGAGCATCGGCGATCTTTGAGCCTTTCTGAAAGCACTCTTCCGCCTTCTTCCGATTGCCAGTTACAGTGATCACACCTTTGGGGCCAGGCATCTTTAATTTGAGATACACGTAACATGGTCGAGCCGTAAAACGTGCATAAGCTGGCCTACCCAAAATAGCGTGATAGGCACTCTGGAAATCCACAACTTGAAATATCAAGTTTTCTTTGCGGTAATTTTTGGAATCACCAAAAACCACATCAAGAGCAATCTGACCGAGTGGCGCAACCTTCTTTCCAGGAATAACTCCATAGAAACTCATGTTGCTGGTACTCAGTCTGGACATCGGAATGCCCATCCCTTTCAACGTCTCTGCGTAAAGTATGTTCTGGCTACTGCCACCATCCATCAAAACTTTAGTCAGTCGAGTGCCTTCGACGACTGGGTCGACCACCAGAGCTTGCCTCCCAGGGCTGGCTATGTGTGTCGGGTGATCAGACTGGTCGAATGTGATGGCAGTCTGAGACCATTTCAGATAACTGGGCGTCACCAGAGCAACCATATTCACTTCTCGGTTGATAACTTTCAGTCGATTTTTGCTTTCAACGTCAGCAAAAATCATCAGGGTGGAATTGACCTGGGGATATCCATCATCACTATCCTTTTTGTCCTCAACTTTGTCCGGCTCCTTTTCCTTATCTTTGGGCTGTTTGCCCTGGAATTGCTGGATCAAGAGCCGACACTGTCGAGTGGTATGTTTCAGGTAAATGAATTTACCCTCTTCATCTTTCTTCGTGTGGATGTGGCACAGCAAGTCCAACACATCATTTCCTTGTCCTTCACCTTCTTAGGGTTCCAAGACCCCTTGGGCTTCCCTTTAAACTTTCCTTGAGTCACGGCCAAGGCTTCTCCAGGAGCAGCTGGCTCGGCTTTCCGCTTCTGCTTCCGATTGGAGTTCCCTCCTCCTGTTTCATGGGCGACTGACTTGTGCTTGCCACTCTGGAGCCGATCCTCTTCTTCACCATTGGCATATTTGGTGGCAATCTCCATCATTCGACTCAAAGACATGTCTCCGGTTCGACCGAATTTCAGGTTTAGCTCTTTGTACTTAACGCCTTCCTTGAAGGCACACACTGCCTGGTGATCAGATACATTCTCTACCGTGTGATGCAATGTGATCCATCTCTGGATGTAATCTCTCAAAGTTTCATTCGACTTCTGCACACAAGATTAAAGCTCTGTCAGTCCTGCTGGAAGCTTGCAAGTTCCTTCAAACATTCTGACAAACACTCGGGAAAGATCTTCCCAAGTGTAAATGCTGCTGGGTGCTAACTGATTCAACCATGCTCTGGCCGAGCCCTCCAACATAAGAGGTAGATGTTTCATGGCCACCTCATCATTGCCGTCGCCAATCTGAACAGCCACTCGGTAGTCTTCAAGCCAAGTATCAGGCTTGGACTCACCAGTGAACTTACTGACTCCGGTCGCCAACCTGAAGTTGGGAGGAATCACCGCGGCCCTGATGGCTCTGCTGAAACACTCTGGTCCTGAGACATGCACTCTGCTGCTGGTGGGTACATCTCTGTCGCGACCTTCTCGGTGAGCTCTGTTCCTGTCGACCAAACCTTGAACAATAATGGATCTCGCATCAAAGCCTAGTTCCCTGGGGTCGACTGGAATCCTTCGCCCAACACTGTGCTGGCGTTTATCATCCTGCTGTCGAGGCACGTATGATCCACCCCTTGGGGGAGGGGTGGGCACTCGACGTCCATCATCACGATCGATTCAGTGATCATACTGCTCATGGTTCTTGTATTGATCATGCCGGTCTCCACGCCCCTCACGCCTCGGGGGTGATCTGGGGCTATGAGCCGACTGGACTGTATTTACCGCTACGGATCTGCTGTGAATCCTATTCCGGGACTATGATATAGCTGAATTTTGATCTCCTACTGCCCGGAGTAAATCTCTGATCTGCAACAAGCCCCTGCCAGCCTCTGACTGGGAAGGCTGAATTGACTCTGCTATACGGGCCGCAGCTGCTAAATTCTGAATCGGAGTTCGATATACCTCAGTCGGTTGTGGAAAGAGTTGACGTCGATTGGAATCCGGAACCCGTTGCCGCGCACGTTCGTCGAGTGCTTGCTGAAGGTTCTCCAGTCGAGCGCGCTCAGCCAAGTTGGCCAAGCGCGCGTCCTCTAAGGCACAAGCCTCGGGAGTTTCTCCAACTATAGGAGTATGAAGCACATCCATGTTCCAGTGGCGAAGTTCTTCCCTTTGCAGCGAAGTGAGGGGATCGGGGAGATACTCCTCATGGGCATGCGACGGATCGCCTCCACCGTCGCCTCCGTCGGTGCCGGGAAAACTGGGAGGACCGCATGGTCCATCGACCATCAGTACCTCCGCCGCAGGATCACTGCTGTCGCACTCGGATGCAGTCTCTACGGAGTCAGTCGACAGATCAAACAGGCCGTAGAGAGATTCATCGGGCTCGATTGCCGCGACTTGGGGGGTGGTCGACTAGAGAGCCACCGCGTGTCTCACCCACCGCTGAAGCCTCGACCGACCGGAGCGCTTGCGTCGGCGGGAAACAGGGTGGGAGGACGACACAAGGACAGAGCGATACTGGGCCGACGGTTGCCGCAGGAGGACGCCGCGGACGCACGCGTGAAAGTGCGTTGCTCCGCGGACTGGGAGCACGTCGATGTCGAGCGGAGCCTCCTGAAGCCAAGCAGAGTCGTCGGCGATGAACGTGAGCGCGCCGAGATGGATCTCGCGGCCCTCAACCAAAACTCTGCCTCAAACCATGATGAAGGAGATCGGAAAAAATTGCAACTTCTTCAATAAGTCGCTAAGACACCTGCCCCACGGTGGGCGCCAACTATCGTGGTTCTAATTCTGACAGTAGTGTAGGGGGGTACTAATGGAGAGGCAAGATCCTAGCTATGGAGTAGTTGTATATGCAAGAGATTTACGAGTTCAGGCCCTTCTCGGAGGAAGTAACAACCCTACGTCTCGGAGCCCGGAGGCGGTCGACTCGATTATATGCGTATGAGTTACAGGGGTGCGAACCCTTTACACTGAGGAGGGGTGTGGCTTATATAGAGTCCGCCATACCCCTCCGGCCATCAGTTATGCAGGGTTTAAGATACATTAAGATTGGGCGTTACTGGTAACGCTACACATAAAGTGCTATGATGACCATAAAAGCTACTTAATGACCGACCGTTGGCGTGCAGAGTGACTTTAGACCTCCCGGCTATCGAGTGGTTGGCTTCGTGGTCGAGTGGTTGGCTTCATGGTCGAGTGTCTTCGAGTCAGTCGAGTGGAACACTTCTGAGTCGATTGACAGGTGGTTTCTTCTAGAGATGTCCTTCGGTAGGGTAGTTTGGACAGGTCCGTGACCCTATCCTAGGTACATAGCTTCATCATACCCAACTGTTTTGGGTGACATATGACGATGCATTTATCCGTTTTGGGTTCGAGCTTACTAGGATGAAACTTTTTCACATAAGCATCGCAGCCCCAAACTTCTAAGAAACGACAGCTTAGGTTTCTCTAAACCATAGTTCACACGGTGTCATCTCAACAGAATTATGTGGTGCCCTATTAAAGTGAATGTGGTTGTCTCTAATGCCTAATCCATAAACGATAGTGGTAATTCGATAAGAGACATCATGGTATCCTCCATATCCAATAGGGTGCATCTATGATGTTCGGACACACCATCACACTATGGTGTTCCAGGCAGTATTAGTTGTGAAACAATTTCCACAATGTCTTAATTATGTACCAAACACGTAACTCAGATATTCATCTCTATGATCATATCATAGACATTTTATCCTCTTGTCACGACGATCTTCAACTTCACTCTGAAATTACTTGAACCTTTCAATAATTCAGACTTGTGTTTCATCAAGTAAATATACTCAGCATCTACTCAAATCATCTGTGAAGTAAGAACATAACGATATCCACTGCGTGCCTCAGCACTCATTGGACTGCACACATCAAAATGTATTACTTCCAACAAGTTGCTTTCTTGTTCCATCTTACTGAAAATGAGGCTTTTCAGTCATCTTGCCCATGTGGTATGATTTGCATGTATCAAGTGATTTAGAATCAAGTGAGTCCAAACGATCCATCTGCATGGAGTTTCTTCATGCGCACATACCAATAGACATGGTCCGCATGTCTCACATTTTTCAAAAACGAGTGAGTCCAAATATCCATCAACATGGAGCTTCTTCATGCATTTTATACCAATATGACTCAAATGGCAGTGCCACAAGGAGGTGGTACTATCATTACTATCTTATATCTTTTGGCATGAACATGTGTATTACTATGGTCGAGATTCAATAAACCAATCATTTTAGGTGCAAGACCATTGAAGGTATTATTCAAATAAATAGAGTAACCATTATTCTCCTTAAATGAATAATCGTATTGCGGTAGACATAATCCAATCATGTCTATGCTCAACGCAAACACTAAATAACAATTATTTAGGTTTAACACCGATCCCGATGATAGAGGGAGCATGCGATGTTTGATCACATCAACCTTGGAAACACTTCCAACACATATCGTCATCTCACCTTTAGCTAGTCTCTGTTTATTCCGCAGCTTTTATTTCGAGTTACTAACACTTAGCAACCGAACCAGTATCTAATACCCTGGTGCTACTAGGAGTACTAGTAAAGTACACATTAATATAATGTATATCCAATATACTTCTGTCGACCTTGCCAGCCTTCTCATCTACCAAGTATCTAGGGTAGTTCTGCTTCAGTGACCATTCCCCTCATTACAGAAGCACTTAGTCTCGGGTTTGGGTTCAACCTTGGGTTTCTTTACTAGAGCAGCAACTGATTTGCTGTTTCATGAAGTATCCCTTCTTGCCCTTGCCCTTCTTGAAACTAGTGGTTTCACTAACCATCAACAATTGATGCTCCTTCTTGATTTCTACTTTCGCGGTGTCAAACATCGCGAATAGCTCAAGGATCATCATATCTATCCCTGATATGTTATAGTTCATCATGAAGCTCTAGTAGCTTGGTGGCAATGACTTTGGAGAACCATCACTATCTCTTAAGGAAGATTAACTCCCACTCAATTCAAGTGATTGTAGTACTCAGACAATCTGAGCACATGCTCAACGATTGAGCTTTTCTCCCTTAGTTTGCAGGCTTAAGAAACTCGTCAGAGGTCTCATACCTCTTGACATGGGCACGAGCCTGAAATCCCAATTTCAGCCCTTTGAACATCTCATATGTTCCGCGACGTTTCAAAATCGTCTTCGGCACCTCAATTCCAAACCGTTTAACATTACTGAACTATCATGTAGTCATCAAAACGTGTATGTCAGATGTTCGCAGCATCCACAAACGATGTTCGAGGTTCAGCACACCGAGCGGTGCATTAAGGACATAAGCCTTCTGCGTAGCAATGGGGACAATCCTCCGTTTACGGACCTAGTCCGCAAAATTTCTACTATCAACTTTCAACTAAATTTTCTCTAGGACCATATCTAAAACAGTAGAACTAAAGCGCAAGTTACGACATAATTTGCAAAGACCTTTTGACTATGTTCATGATAATTAAGTTCATCTAATTTAATGAACTCCCACTCAGATGGACATCCCTCTAGTCATCTAAGTGATAGATGATCCGAGTCAACTAGGCCGTGTCCGATTATCACGTGAGACGGACTAGTCATCATCGGTGAACATCTTCATGTTGATCGTATCTGCTATACGACTCATGTTCGACCTTTCGGTCTCTTGTGTTCCGAGGTCATGTCTGTACATGCTAGGCTCGTCAAGTCAACCTAAGTGTTTTGCTTGTGTAAATCTGGCTTACACCCATTGTATTCGAACGTTAGAATCTATCACACCCGATCATCACGTGGTGCTTCAAAACAACGAACCTTCGCAACGGTGCATAGTTAGGGGGAACACTTTCTTGAAATTTTATGAGGGATCATCTTATTTATGCTACCGTCGTTCTAAGCAAATAAGATGCAAAAACATGATAAACATCTCATGCAATCAAATAGTGACATGATATGGCCAATATCATTTTTCTCCTTTTGATCTCCATCTTCGAGGCACCATGATCATCATCGTCACCAGCATGACACCATGATCTCCATCATCGTGTCTTCATGAAGTTGTCTCGCCAACTATTACTTCTACTACTATGGTTAACGGTTTAGCAATAAAGTAAAGTAATTACATGGCGTTATTCAATGACACGGAGGTCATACAATAAATTAAGACAACTCCTATGGCTCCTGCCGGTTGTCATACTCATCAACATGCAAGTCATGATTCCTATTACAAGAACATGATCAATCTCATACATCACATATATTTCATTCATCACATCCTTTGGCCATATCACATCACACGGCATATGCTGCAAAAACAAGTTAGACGTCCTCTAATTGTTGTCGCAAGTTTTTACGTGGCTGCTATAGGTTTCTAGCAAGAACGTTTCTTACCTATGCAAAAACCACAACGTGATATGCCAATTGCTATTTACCCTTCATAAGGACCCTTTTCATCGAATCCGATCCGACTAAAGTGGGAGAGACAGACACCCGCTAGCCACCTTATGCAACTAGTGCATGTCAGTCGGTGGAACCTGTCTCACGTAAGCGTACGTGTAAGGTCGGTCCGGGCCGCTTCATCCCACGATGTCGCCGAATCAAGATAAGACTAGTAGTGGCAAGTAAATTGACAAAATCGATGCCCATAACAACTTGTGTTCAAACTCGTGCATAGAAACTACGCATAGACCTAGCTCATGATGCCACTGTTGGGGAACGTAGCAGAAATTCAAAATTTTCTACGCATCACCAAGATCAATCTATGGAGATTCTAGCAACGAGAGAGAGGGAGAGGGAGTGCATCTTCATACCCTTGAAGATCGCTAAGCGGAAGCGTTACAAGAACGCGGTTGATGGAGTCGTACCCGCGGGGATTCAAATCGCGGAAGATCCTATCTAGCACCGAACGGACGGCGCCTCCGCGTTCAACACACGTACAGCCCGGGGACGTCTCCTCCTTCTTGATCCAGCAAGGGGAGAGGAGAAGTTGTGGGAGAACTCCGACAACACGACGACATGGTGGTGGTGGAGCTCGTGGTATTTGTGCAGGGCTTCGCCAAGCACTACGGAGGAGGAGGAAGAGTTGGAGGAGGGAGGGGCTGCGCCAGGGAAGAGGTGCGGCTGCCCTCCCACCCCTCCACTATATATAGGGGCAAGGGGAGAGGGGAGGCGCCCTAGGGTTTCCCCTAGGGGGCGGCGGCCAAGAAGATTGGATCTCCCTAGGGAAAATCCTAGGGAGACTTGCCCCCCAAGCCAAGCAGGTGGAGGATTGCCTCCCAAGCCAGGTGGAGGTGCCCCACCTCCCCAAGCAATATGGGAAAGGGTGTGGGGGGCGCACAGCCCCTTAGTGGGCTGGTTTGCCCCCTCCCCTTGGCCCATGAGGCCCTGCAACACTTGCCCGGCCCCCCGAAACACCTTTCGGTCATATGCTGGCCTTAGCCTGGTACCCCCGGAACACTTCCGGACTCCAATACCCTTTGTCCAATATATCGATCTTCACCTCTGGACCATTTCGGAACTCCTCGTCACGTCCGGGATCTCATCCGGGACTCCGAACAACCTTCGGTAACCACATACTATTTCCCATAACAACTCTAGCGTCACCGAACCTTAAGTGTGTAGACCCTACGGGTTCGGAAACCATGCAGACATGACCGAGACGTTCTCTGGCCAATAACTAACAGCGGGGTCTGGATATCCATGTTTGCTCCCACATGTTCCACGATGATCTCATCGGATGAACCACGATGTCAAGGATTCAAGCAATCCCGTATACAATTCCCTTTGTCAATCGGTACGTTACTTGCCTGAGATTCGATCGTCGGTATCCCAATACCTCGTTTAATCTCGTTACCGGCAAGTCACTTTACTCGTTTCGTAATGCATGATCCCATGACTAACTACTTAGTCACATTGAGCTCATTATGATGATGCATTACCGAGTTGGCCCAGAGATACCTCTCCGTCATACGGAGTGACAAATCCCAGTCTCGATTCGTGCCAACCCAACAGACACTTTCGGAGATACCTGTAGTGCACCTTTATAGCCACCCAGTTACGTTGTGACGTTTGGAACACCCAAAGCATTCCTACGGTATCCGGGAGTTGCAGAATCTCATGGTCTAAGGAAATGATACTTGACATTAGAAAAGCTCTTAGCAAACGAACTATACGATCTTGTGCTATGCTTAAGATTGGGTCTTGTCCATCACATCATTCTCCTAATGATGTGATCCCGTTATCAATGACATCCTATGTCCATGGTCAGGAAACCATAACCATCTATTGATCAACGAGCTAGTCAACTAGAGGCTCACTAGGGACATGTTGTGGTCTATGTATTCACACATGTATTACGGTTTTCAGTTAATACAATTATAGCATGAACAATAGACAATTATCATGAACAGGAAAATATAATAATAACCATTTTATTAGTGCCTCTAGGGCATATTTCCAACAAAAACATGTTCAAATACAAAATAAATATGCAGAAAAAAAAACCAAAAACTAATAAAACTTGTAGTAGCGAGTGGAACAAAGTTAGCAGCAGCACGCTCTTACAAGTAGCACGTCTTAATTAAAGGCGCTGCAGCTATTAAGAGTAGCGCATTGCTCCAAAGCTCGCTACTGCTACCCATGTATAGCAGTAGCGTGTGCCAACCCGCGCTGCTGCTACATGTTAGCTGTAGCGCCGTATCAGTAGCGCAGGTACCCGCGCTACTGATACACCAAATACCCGCGCTACTGCTAGGCTTATCCCTAGTAGTGCGTACATCTCAATACGGTTCATGCTCACAAAGTCGTTTCGCGGAAAACCGACGATTTATGTATTGCGTGTGAAAAAGACAAAATCCGGTGTTAAAAATTGCTTTTCAGAAAACATCCTTTTGTCTTTTTACACAAGCCATAAAAAATGTCGGTTTTCTTCAAAACTTGACGTTCACACATATAATATCGAAATGTATGCGCCAATTTTTTTTAAATATTTTTTCGTGTGCAGAAACACGCGCTCCCGGGAGCACCAACAGATTTCCGCTAATATCTCCAGCAATAATCGCGGCCAACTAGAAGAGGAGCCTGAGGTTGGCCATGCATCCCAGTCTCAGGTTTTGCTACCGTTACAACCTTCCACATATTCTCGATGACAATTCAACGTCCGGATTGTGCCACAGTCGTTGCTTTCACTCGTACCACACAGGCGGTGAGCCGGCGTTTTCACGCCTCGTTGTCTTTCTGTGTGTGCGCTTGGACCGGGGTCGATCGTCGTTGTCCGTCTCTCCACAGGGTGGAGCCGGAGACGTTCTCTTCCACGTACACAAGTCTGTAGCACGTCATAATGCGTACGTAGCCATGGAAGACAACACAGACCCGGCCAGTGTCAGTGACTGTGACAATCACTGCTAGCTAGACCACGGGCTGTGGTTGGCCGTGCGTCTCAGTCTCAGATTTTGCCACTGTGTCAACCTTGTATGTATTCTCGTTTCTCGGCGAAAAATCAACGTCCAGACTGTGCCGCGGTGGTTGCTTTCGCTCTTCTCTCTTTTCTCCTCCACACACGGAGACACGCGGTGTGCCTTTGTGTGTGTGTATCGGCAGCACATGATAAATGCGCGGTGTGCCTGTGTGTGTGTGTGTCGGCAGCACATGATCATGGCCGCGTACGTAGCCATGGAGAACACGCCGGCCAGTGTCCGTACCATGTCCGTGAGACCGTGACTGTGATAAGTATAACACTACTTATACAAAGTTAATGGTATGTTGGAATTATGATGATGTTTAGACCAAATTATATCATCTGTAATGTAAGTTTTTATAAATTTTTAACCAATATACCGGGTTTATAATGCTCGCTCCAGTGATTATAGTCGTCACTAGGTGGTCTAAGGTCTTGGATGTAATTTTTGTTTCTTCTGTTGTTATTTGTATTAAAATGACTATTGATGAATGGAATGGAAGTCTTCTCGTATATAGTTTTTTTTAAAGGAGAATTATCGCGGCCTCTGCATCAGAATGATGCATGGAGTCCAGAAAAATGTGACACCCCAGGGCTAAGATTCTTGATCAGCCACCGGCCATGCGTGTTTGGACTAAGAGCCTGCGGGCCTAACGTGTGAATTACTTCGTGCATATCTGCCACATGGTCTTGTCAGTGGTAACTCAACTCTACTTTGAAGCATCTAGATATTACTCTCCTTTCCAGTTTGTACGGCTCATCTCAAGAAATTTGTTTTTCCGTTTTATAAGTCTCATTTATACTACTTAGGCTGGTTGTAAATGGGAGTATCATATACTAGTATCATGCACATGATACTAGTGTATGATACTACATCTGTAGTGCATAGTATCATATGTTAGTATCATAGGATAGTTAATTTATTGTCATGCATGACACATAGTAGCACATCATTTAATATGATACGGTATCATCTGTAGAGGTTGATTTCCACTTTGTTAGCGATAAAATCTCTCTCTCTCTCTCACACACACACACAGACACACACACAGAGAGAGAGAGAGAGAGAGAGAGAGAGATTTTTGAAGATTCCATATATGTGGTCGCAGGGGAGAGGCATCATGTGTGATGTGACAACCTCATATGTACAATTGAGGACCAAAAATGAATGGTGATCGTGGTGCTATTGTTGCTCATACTCTTCCCTTCTCTACACCATACATGCTGTTTTTCGGCAGCACATAATCATACTTTGCTATAGAGGACTTGCCATTGTCCGTGGCAGATCTTTCATCACAGGGACAGCACAAGCTAATTAAGGTTGGTCATCAGAACAAGTTCAGAATTACCCTATCCCCAGGGACTTGTACAATTTTGTATTCGGTGTTAAAACGGATCAATGTTTGCGTTAATTCATTAATTCCTTATTCCATCATGCAGCCATGGAGAATGTTGTCATTTCGAATATTAACACATCTCCCGATAAGAAATGTTTCCATTTTCGACGTTCAAATGGTCTCCCAAGTTAAACTTATACAACTAATTTGTATCTTCGCATATATTCAAGCCAGCAACACTGCTCTTTCTTCGAAAGTATACTTTGAAAAAGTACATTTATGCATATTATTTATAAAGTAACTTCTTATATACATACATAAATATATATTAAAATACCGGATGTCAAATCTGTCTATTATCTAATATTAAAACAGAAGGTAAATAAGTCATACGTGACTCCTAATTATAATAGAGGAGATTAAATTCAGAAGTTTGGAATCTAAGTGTACATTAAGGAGTTACTGATCAGTTTGATGCATATCAAGGAATAAGCTACTATGGTAATGACACAAATGATGTTGTCAGATATAGTGACTTTATGATCGACACGTGATGATATTGGACGACAGATACTCCAAGAAGTTGGTACCACAAAGCAAGAGCGCGGAAGAACTTAATTTTTACGGGAGCTTCGACTATCATGAAGAAAAGAATGGACTACAGTTGTAGGTGGAGTCATGTGATCTCAAGGGAGTCACAGTGAAGTTCATGTTTAATGGTTCAAGTCCAAGGTACATTGAGATTCACGCGTGGTCCCTTCAAGATGGCGATGACATATTCACTAATGTGGACTGTTAAAATATATAGGTGCCGAATATTATGTCTATGAGTTGTGTAAGACTATTAATTAGCGGAGGGTTAGGTGTTCGACTCAAACACGTATAACCTGGGCCTATTATGTAAAGGCACCGTTGGGTTGCCAAATAGACTAGACATAAGCTGGTAGGCTAGACAGAGATCACAACAAGGATAGCCCAGGTGTCCATGCCGGGATGGCTGGACTGGCCATGATGGGTGGTAGGAGAGCTGTCGGAGGCGTTGGTGGGCTTGTTGTCGACTGTATCATGTGATTTGGTACATGAGTAAGAGCGCACATAGTCCGGCCGTAGGGATGTAGACATATTGGCAAACCTCGTTAAGAAATCTCAATGGTGTACACTTACTTGTCATTTCTTGTCCTCAATGAATCAGCAATGGCCTCGTATAATTTTAACAGTGTATGTGCATGCTGCGTGTGTGTGCATGTTGGCAACTAGTTGGAGATTCGGTTCATTCACTCAAGAAAGATCTGTTGGAAATATGCCCTAGAGGCAATAATAAAAGGATTATTATTATATTTCCTTGTTCATGATAATTGTCTTTTATTCATGCTATAACTGTATTATCCGGAAATCGTGATATACTTGTGAATACATAGACCATAACATGTCCCTAGTGAGCCTCTAGTTGACTAGCTCGTTGGTCAACAGATAGTCATGGTTTCCTGACTATGGACATTAGATGTCATTGACAACGGGATCACATCATTAGAAGAATGATGAGATGGACAAGACCCAATCCTAAGCATAGCACAAGATCGTGTAGTTCGTTTTGCTAGAGATTTTTCAATGTCAAGTATCTCTTCCTTGGACCATGAGATCGTGTAACTCCCGGATACCGTAAGAGTGCTTTGGGTGTACCAAACGTCACAACGTAACTGGGCGACTATAAAGGTGCACTACAGGTATCTCCGAAAGTGTCTGTTGGTTTGACACGGATCGAGACTAGGATTTGTCACTCCGTATGACGGAGAGGTATCTCTGGGCCCACTTGGTAATGCATCATCATAATGAGCTCAAAGTGACCAAGTGTTTGGTCACGGGATCATGCATTACGGTACGAGTAAAGTGACTTGCCGGTAACGAGACTGAACGAGGTATTGGGATACCGACGATCGAGTCTCGGGCACGTAACGTACCGATTGACAAAGGGAATTGTATACGGGGTTGTTCGAATCCTCGACATCGTGGTTCATTCGATGAGATCATCGAGGAGCATGTGGGAACCAACATGGGTATCCAGATCCCGTTGTTGGTTATTGCCCGAGAGCCGTCTCGGTCATGTCTACGTGTCTCCCGAACCCGTAGGGTCTACACACTTAAGGTTCGGTGACGCTAGGGTTGTATGAATATGAGTATGCAGCATACCGAATGTTGTTCGGAGTCCCGGATGAGATCCTGGACGTCACGAGGAGTTCCGGAATGGTCCGGAGGTAAATAAAACTATATAGGAAGTGGTATTTCGGCCATCGGGAAAGTTTCGGGGTCACCCGGTATTGTACCGGGACCACCGGAAGGGTCCCGGGGGTCCACCGGGTGGGGCCACCCATCCCGGAGGGCCCCAAGGGCCGAAGTGGGGAGGGGAACCAGCCCTTAGTGGTCTGGTGCGCCCCCCTAGGCCCACCCCCTGCGCCTAGGGTTGAAACCCTAGGGTGGGGGGGGGGGCGCCCCACTTGCCTTGGGGGGCACTCCACCCCCTTGGCCGCCGCCCCCTTGGGAGATTAGATCTCCCAGGGCCGGCGCCCCCCCTGGGGGCCTATATAAAGGGAGGGGGAAGGGGGCAGCCGCACCCTGAAGTCCTGGCGCCCCCTCCCCCTGCTACACCTCTTCCTCCTCCGTCACGTGCTTCGCGAAGCCCTGCCGGAGTGCTGCTGTTCCACCACCACCACGCCGTTGTGCTGCTGCTGGAGCCATCATCATCAACCTCTCCTTCCCCCTTGCTGGATCAAGAAGGAGGAGACGTTACGCTGACCGTACGTGTGTTGAACGCGAAGGTGCCGTCCGTTCGGCGCTAGGATCTCCGGTGATAGGATCACGACGAGAACGACTACTTCAACCCCGTTCTTTTGAACGCTTCCGTGCGATCTACAAAGTGGTATGTAGATGCAATCTCTCTCCCATGACTCGTTGCTTAGATGAACTCATAGATGGATCTTGATCAAACCGTAGGAAAAATTTTAATTTTCTGCAACGTTCCCTAACAGTGGCATCATGAGCTAGGTCTATGCGTAGTTCTCTATTGCACGAGTAGAACACAATTTTGTTGTGGGTGTAGATCTTATCACCTTGCTTGCCGCTACTAGTCTTATCTTGCTTCAGTGGTATTGTGGGATGAAGCGGCCTGGACCAACCTTACACGTACGCTTACGTGAGACCGGTTCCACCGACTGACATGCACTAGTTGCATAAGGTGGCTGGCGGGTGTCTGTCTCTCCCACTTTACTTGGAGCGGATTCGATGAAAAGGGTCCTTATGAAGGGTAAATAGAAGTTGACAAGATCACGTTGTGGTTATTCGTAGGTAAGAAAACGTTCTTGCTAGAACCCAATTGCAGCCACGTAAAAGATGCAACAACAATTAGAGGACGTCTAACTTGTTTTTGCAGCAATTGTCATGTGATGTGATATGGCCAGAAGTTGTGATGAATGATGAATGATATATTGTGATGTATGAGATCATGTTCTTGTAATAGGAATCACGACTTGCATGTCGATGAGTATGACAACCGGCAGGAGCCATAGGAGTTGTCTTTATTTTTTGTATGACCTGCGTGTCATTGAAGAACGCCATGTAAATTACTTTACTTTATTGCTAAACGCGTTAGCCATAGAAATAGAAGTAGTCGTTGGCGTGACAACTTCATGAAGACACAATGATGGAGATCATGATGATGGAGATCATGGTGTCATGCCGGTGACAAAGATGATCATGGAGCCCCGAAGATGGAGATCGAAGGAGTTGTATGATATTGGCCATATCATGTCACTACTATATAATTGCATGTGATGTTTATTATGTTTTATGCATCTTGTTTACTTAGAACGGCGGTAGTAAATAAGATGATCCCTTATAATAATTTCAAGAAAGTGTTCCCCCTAACTGTGCACCGTTGCTAAAGTTCGTCGTTTCGAAGCACCACGTGATGATCGGGTGTGATAGATCCTTACGTTCACATACAACGGGTGTAAGACAGATTTACACATGCAGAACACTTAGGGTTAACTTGACAAGCCTAGCATGTACATACATGTCCTCGGAACACAAGAGACCGAAAGGTCGAACATGAGTCGTATGGAAGATACGATCAACATGGAGATGTTCACCGATGATGACTAGTCCGTCTCACGTGATGATCGGACACGGCCTAGTCGACTCGGATCGTGTAACACTTAGATGACTAGAGGGATGTCTAATCTGAGTGGGAGTTCATTAAATAATTTGATTAGATGAACTTAATTATCATGAACTTAGTCTAAAACTTTTGCAAAATATGTCTTGTAGATCAAATGGCCAACGCTCATGTCAACATGAACTTCAACGCGTTCCTAGAGAAAACCAAGCTGAAAGATGATGGCAGCAACTATACAGACTGGGTCCGGAACCTGAGGATCATCCTCATAGCTGCCAGGAAACAATATGTCCTAGAAGGACCGCTAGGTGATGCACCCGTCCCAGAGAACCAAGACATTATGAATGCTTGGCAGACTCGCGCTGATGATTACTCCCTCGTTCAGTGCGGCATGCTTTACAGCTTAGAACCGGGGCTCCAAAAGCGTTTTGAGCAACACGGAGCATATGAGATGTTCGAGGAGCTGAAACTAGTTTTCCAAGCTCATGCCCGGGTCGAGAGATATGAAGTCTCCGACAAGTTCTATAGTTGTAAGATGGAGGAAAATAGTTCTGTCAGTGAGCATATACTCAAAATGTCTGGGTTGCACAACCGCCTGTCCCAGCTGGACATTAACCTCCCGGATGAGGCGGTCATTGACAGAATCCTTCAGTCGCTCCCACCAAGCTACAAGAGCTTTGTGATGAACTACAATATGCAGGGGATGGTAAAGACCATTCCTGAAGTATTTTCAATGCTGAAGTCAGCAGAGGTTGAAATCAAGAAAGAACATCAAGTGTTGATGGTCAATAAGACCACTAAGTTCAAGAAGGGCAAGGGTAAGAAGAACTTCAAGAAGGACGGCAAAGATGTTGCCGCGCCCGGTAAGCCAGTTGCCGGGAAGAAGTCAAAGAATGGACCCAAGCCTGAAACTGAGTGCTTTTATTGCAAGGGGAAGGGTCACTGGAAGCGGAACTGCCCCAAATACTTAGCGGACAAGAAGGCCGGCAACACTAAAGGTATATTTGATATACATGTAATTGATGTGTACCTTACCAGTACTCGTAGTAACTCCTGGGTATTCAATACCGGTGCCATTGCTCACATATGTAACTCACAGCAGGAGCTGCGGAATAAGAGGAGACTGGCGAAGGACGAGGTGACGATGCGCGTCGGGAATGGTTCCAAGGTCGATGTGATCGCCGTCGGCACGCTACCTCTATATTTACCTACGGGATTAGTTTTAAACCTCAATAATTGTTATTTAGTTCCAAGTTTGAGCATGAACATTGTATCTGGATCTCGTTTAATACGAGATGGCTACTCATTTAAATCCGAGAATAATGGTTGTTCTATTTATATGAGAGATATGTTTTATGGTCATGCCCCAATGGTCAATGGTTTATTCTTAATGAATCTCGAACGTAATATTACACATATTCATAGCGTGAATACCAAAAGATATAAAGTTGATAACGATAGTCCCACATACTTGTGGCACTGCCGCCTTGGTCACATTGGTGTCAAGCGCATGAAGAAGCTCCATGCTAATGGACTTTTAGAGTCTCTCGATTATGAATCATTTGACACATGCGAACCATGCCTCATGGGCAAAATGACCAATACCCCGTTCTCCGGAACAATGGAGCGAGCAACCAACTTGTTGGAAATCATACATACCGATGTGTGCGGTCCAATGAGCGTTGAGGCTCGCGGAGGATATCGTTATGTTCTCACTCTCACTGATGACTTGAGTAGATATGGGTATGTCTACTTGATGAAACACAAGTCTAGACCTTTGAAAAGTTCAAGGAATTTCAGAATGAAGTAGAGAATCAACGTGACCGAAAGATAAAGTTCTTACGATCGGATCGTGGAGGAGAATATTTAAGTCACGAATTTGGTACACACTTAAGAAAATGTGGAATCGTTTCACAACTCACGCCGCCTGGAACACCTCAGCGTAACGGTGTGTCCGAACGTCGTAATCGCACTCTATTGGATATGGTGCGATCTATGATGTCTCTTACTGATTTACCGCTATCATTTTAGGGATACGCTCTAGAGACAGCTACATTCACTTTAAATAGGGCACCGTCTAAATCCGTTGAGACGACACCGTATGAATTATGGTTTGGGAAGAAACCTAAGCTGTCGTTTCTAAAAGTTTGGGGATGCGATGCTTATGTCAAGAAACTTCAACCTGAAAAGCTCGAACCCAAGTCGGAAAAATGCGTCTTCATAGGATACCCTAAAGAAACCATTGGATATACCTTCTACTTAAGATCCGAAGGCAAGATCTTTGTTGCCAAGAACGGATCCTTTCTGGAAAAAGAGTTTCTCTCAAAAGAAGTAAGTGGGAGGAAAGTAGAACTCGATGAAGTACTACCTCTTGAACAGGATAGTAGTACAGCCCAGGAAAGTGTTCCTGTGATGCCTACACCAACTGAAGAGGAAAACAATGATGATGATCAAGGTACTTCGGATCAAGTTGCTACTGAACTTCGTAGGTCCACAAGGACACGTTCCGCACCAGAGTGGTACGGCAACCCTGTCCTAGAAATCATGTTGTTAGACAACGGTGAACCTTCGAACTATGAAGAAGCAATGGCGGGCCCAGATTCCAACAAATGGCTAGAAGCCATGAAATCCGAGATAGAATCCATGTATGAAAACAAAGTATGGACTTTGACTGACTTGCCCGATGATCGGCGAGCGATAGAAAACAAATGGATCTTTAAGAAGAAGACGGACGCGGATGGTAATGTCACCATCTATAAAGCTCGATTGTCGCTAAGGGTTATCGGCAAGTTCAAGGGATTGACTACGATGAGACTTTCTCTCCCGTAGCGAAGCTTAAGTCCGTCCGAATCATGTTAGCAATTGCCGCATACTATGATTATGAGATATGGCATATGAACATCAAAACGGCATTCCTTAACGGGCATCTTAAGGAAGAACTGTATATGATGCAGCCGGAGGGTTTTGTCGATCCTAAGAATGCTAACAAAGTATGCAAGCTCCAGCGATCCATTTATGGACTGGTGCAAGCATCTCGGAGTTGGAACATTCGCTTTGATGAGATGATCAAAGCGTTTGGGTTTACGCAGACTTATGGAGAAGCCTGCGTTTACAAGAAAGTGAGTGGGAGCTCTGTAGCATTTCTCATATTATATGTAGATGACATACTTTTGATGGGAAATGATATAGAATTCTTGGACAGCAATAAGGCCTACTTGAATAAGTGTTTTTCAATGAAGGACCTTGGAGAAGCTGCTTATATATTAGTCATCAAGATCTATAGGGATAGATCGAGACGCCTCATAGGTCTTTCACAAAGCACATACCTTGATAAGATTTTGAAGAAGTTCAAAATGGATCAGTCCAAGAAAGGGTTCTTGCCTGTACTGCAAGGTATGAGATTGAGCTCGGCTCAATGCCCGACCACGGCAAAAGATAAAGAAGAGATGAGCGTCATCCCCTATGCCTCAGCCATAGGATCTATTATGTATGCCAAGCTGTGTACCAGACCTGATGTAAACCTTGCCGTAAGTTTGGTAGGAAGGTACCAGAGTAATCCCGGCAAGGAACACTGGACAGCGGTCAAGAATATCCTAAAGTACCTGAAAAGGATGAAGGACATGTTTCTCGTTTATGGAGGTGACGAAGAGCTCGTCGTAAAGGGTTACATCGACGCTAGCTTCGACACAGATCTGGATGACTCTAAGTCACAAACCGGATACGTGTATATGTTGAATGGTGGAGCAGTAAGCTGGTGCAGCTGCAAGCAGAGCGTCGTGGCAGGATCTACATGTGAAGCGGAGTACATGGCAGCCTCGGAGGCAGCGCATGAAGCAATATGGGTGAAGGAGTTTATCACCGACCTAGGAGTCATACCCAATGCGTCGGGGCCGATCAAACTCTTCTGTAACAACACTGGAGCTATTGCCCTTGCCAAGGAGCCCAGGTTTCACAAGAAGACCAGGCACATCAAGCGTCGTTTCAACTCCATCCGTGAAAATGTTCAAAATGGAGACATAGATATTTGCAAAGTACATACGGATCTAAATGTCGCAGATCCGTTGACTAATCCTCTCTCGCGAGCAAAACATGATCAACACCAGAACTCTATGGGTGTTCGATTCATCACAATGTAATTAGATTATTGACTCTAGTGCAAGTGGGAGACTGTTGGAAATATGCCCTAGAGGCAATAATAAAAGGATTATTATTATATTTCCTTGTTCATGATAATTGTCTTTTATTCATGCTATAACTGTATTATACGGAAATCGTAATACACGTGTGAATACATAGACCATAACATGTCCCTAGTGAGCCTCTAGTTGACTAGCTCGTTGGTCAACAGATAGTCATGGTTTCCTGACTATGGACATTAGATGTCATTGACAACGGGATCACATCATTAGGAGAATGATGTGATGGACAAGACCCAATCCTAAGCATAGCACAAGATCGTGTAGTTCGTTTTGCTAGAGCTTTTTCAATGTCAAGTATCTCTTCCTTAGACCATGAGATCGTGTAACTCCCGGATACCGTAAGAGTGCTTTGGGTGTACCAAACGTCACAACGTAACTGGGTGACTATAAAGGTGCACTACAGGTATCTCCGAAAGTGTCTGTTGGGTTGACACGGATCGAGACTGGGATTTGTCACTCCGTATGACGGAGAGGTATCTCTGGGCCCACTCGGTAATGCATCATCATAATGAGCTCAAAGTGACCAAGTGTTTGGTCACGGGATCATGCATTACGGTACGAGTAAAGTGACTTGCCGGTAACGAGACTGAACGAGGTATTGGGATACCGACGATCGAGTCTCGGGCATGTAACGTACCGATTGACAAAGGGAATTGTATACGGGGTTGTTCGAATCCTCGACATCGTGGTTCATCCGATGAGATCATCGAGGAGCATGTGGGAACCAACATGGGTATCCAGATCCCGCTGTTGGTTATTGCCCGAGAGCCGTCTCGGTCATGTCTACGTGTCTCCTGAACCCGTAGGGTCTACACACTTAAGGTTCGGTGACGCTAGGGTTGTATGAATATGAGTATGCAGCATACCGAATGTTGTTCGGAGTCCCGGATGAGATCCCGGACGTCACGAGGAGTTCCGGAATGGTCCGGAGGTAAAGAAAACTATATAGGAAGTGGTATTTCGGCCATCGGGAAAGTTTCGGGGTCACCCGGTATTGTACCGGGACCACCGGAAGGGTCCCGGGGGTCCACCGGGTGGGGCCACCCATCCCGGAGGGCTCCAAGGGCCGAAGTGGGGAGGGGAACCAGCCCTTAGTGGGCTGGTGCGCCCCCCTAGGCCCACCCCCTGCGCCTAGGGTTGAAACCCTAGGGTGGGGGGGCCCACTTGCCTTGGGGGGCACTCCACCCCCTTGGCCGCCGCCCCCTTGGGAGATTAGATCTCCCAGGGCCGGCGCCCCCTCTGGGGGCCTATATAAAGGGAGGGGGGAAGGGGGCAGCCGCACCCTGAAGTCCTGGCGCCCCCTCCCCCTGCTACACCTCTTCCTCCTCCGTCACGTGCTTGGCGAAGCCCTGCCGGAGTGCTGCTGCTGGAGCCATCATCATCAACCTCTCCTTCCCCCTTGCTGGATCAAGATGGAGGAGACGTTACGCTGACCGTACGTGTGTTGAACGCGGAGGTGCCGTCCGTTCGGCGCTAGGATCTCCGGTGATAGGATCACGACGAGAACGACTACTTCAACCCCGTTCTTTTGAACGCTTCCGCGGGATCTACAAAGTGGTATGTAGATGCAATCTCTCTCCCATGACTCGTTGCTTAGATGAACTCATAGATGGATCTTGGTGAAACCGTAGGAAAAATTTTAATTTTCTGCAACGTTCCCCAACAAGATCAAGTTGAGGAAGGCTTAATGAAGGCATTACTAGTCAAGACATTAGGGAAATTTGAATGTAACCCCAGCTTACCGAAGTTGTGATTAAGGAGGCCGTTAGAATTTAATTGTAACAAGGGTTATGTAATCTTTGAGTCGGTTAGGGTATTAACTGTACCCAGCTAGATTTCCAAGAATTGTAAACCTTTCCATTTAACGTACCTAAGGTTTTGATCAGAGTATAAATATATGACGCGGCGGCGTGGCCGTTGGATGCGGGGCGGCTGTCCGGCGGGCGCCTGATCGGCCCAGATTTGGTCCCTTTAGGGCCCCATCTGGGCTGGGGCGCGCCTGCGGGCCGGGGCGCGACGACGTAGCTCCCTGAAGGTGAGGCGAGGCGGCCGTGGATGCGATGGTGATGGCTTCGGCGGCCGGCATGCTGCAGCGTGGCTGCAGGGACTGTCTGGATCTGTTGGGGTCCGGCCAGGCCGATGGTGGCCTGGCAAGTCCCTATCGCTATGTCCGGTTGGCTCCGCGGCGGCGGTGGAGGTTGTTCCCTCCTGTCGGCTGCGTTGCGGTTGCCACCGAGCCCGGTATCTTCTCGTCCTACCTCCAGGTCTCGTGTTGGTGGCCTCATTGAGACGATGAAGATGGTGCGTTACCCGTGGTGGCACAGGCTGGTGGGCGGCCTGTTGGGCGGTGCGCTTCCGTTTATCTGGGGTGATGGCGGTGGTTTCGGGGCGGGAGAAATCTCTGGCGGCTTGTTCGCCACCGGTGTGGCTGCGACCGTGGGCGTTGCCGGACCCGAGGGGCGGCGATGATACCCCTTCCCCACTGTCATCCGCGTACCGGAGGAAACCCCAAGACTTGTCTGGGCAGCAGCGCCGTCGTCGTCGCATTTCTTCATGAATATGTTGCTTGGTACGCGAGGCTTCCGAGTGATTGGCGGGCGGTGGTACTTCTCCGGATGGTGCAGCGGATGTCGGCCATCTTTGCTTAGTTGAGCTGACGGCATCGGCATTTATTTCTTTTTTCTTTCTCTCCTTTTTTTTTGGGCTTGTTTGTGCTGCGGCCCCAGCAAGATGGTTGTATTGGTTGGATGTTGCTTTATAATCTAAAGCGGGGAAAAACCCTTTTTCATAAAAATATATAACTCAACCTGAGATAAAGGGTTCAATGCTTCCTAAAACAAACTACCAAAAACCTATTTAAGGGACCATCATATCTGTGATGAAATCGCTAGTGATAACTACTCCAGGTTTTGCCTCCGTTGGCTATTGCCTGGAGAAAAAAGTCCCATCGAGTCTACCAAAGACTGGGTTGCTGTTGTCTTGCCCATAATGTTGGTATTTTTCACATTTTTTGTGAGGGCGTAGGTAAGAGTCAAAGACCGCCCTGTCAGTTTCTTAGGAATGAAAGCTACTTTCTTTGTCCTAAAATATAAGAACGTTTTTAACATTACACCAGTGTCAAAAACGTTCTTGTATTATGGGAAGGAAGGAGTATGTTGCACCTAACTTATTGCTCCAAGTGCTGTGCACCACGGAGCTTAGTTTTGTCGTTTTTACTCTGCCTGGCTAGCTTATAAGCAGCTGATCGAGCTTGTGATGATAAACTAAGCTGGTTAAGAAGAACCATTTCCGGCAGCTCTCCACAAAGCGCTGCTTTTCCGACAATAATTTCCCATGGTAGAGATGCTAGAGATGCTTCCGCGGGCATGGTTTCTGTTCCTTTTCTCGCTCTTCCTCTTGTTTGTGCATTATTATTGGTTCACTGTGAATGGGAAAACAGGAAAAGAGGAGCAGCGAGAGAACCGCCTCCCGCCTTCTCCACCGGCACTGCCCATCATCGGGCACCTGCACCTTCTCGGCTCTCTCCCGCACGTCTCCCTCCGCGCCCTCGCTGCAAGGTACGGCTGCGACGGCCTCATGCTCCTCCGTCTCGGCGCCCTGCAGGCGCTCGTGGTGTCATCGCCGCGTGCCGCAGAGGCGGTGCTGCGCACGCATGACCACGCCTTGGCATCGCGGCCCCACTCAGTGGCATCCGACATCATCTTGTATGGCTCATCCGAAGTCGCCTTTGCGCCATATGGTGAGCACTGGCGGCGGGCAAAGAAGCTCCTCATGAACCACGTATTGAGTGTTAAAAAGGTGCAGTCTTTCCGCACCGTCGCCATGGAGGAGGTAAGCTTTTAACGATTTATTAGTTTGTTTTTCAGAATACAATATGGACGCAGATGCTTACAATACACACGCATGCTCATTTTTATGAACACACATGCAAATCTTATCTCTTTAAGTACCTTCGAGAAACTGAACTCGTAGGTCTTTGAAGAGAAAAGTCCACATAACATCTATCAACTTGGCACTCTTTTAGGATTACACCCGGAACTTTCTAACCAGTCAAACTACACCCCAAACTAACCATACGGTTCAGTAATCGGCCCTCCCGACGGTTTCAACTTTGTCAAGAAGTTTTGACCACGTGGATTTCTTCGTTAGCGGTGCCACGTCACCTTGACCACACCTTACAAGCGGGACCCAACCCGGAAAAAACAAAAGAAATGTAAGCCAGATTTCATTTACACTACTAGAACATCCACGCTTTGCATGATGCATAAACTACCAGCAAGCAAAAATCATAGCAAGTTCACATCCATCGAAATGCCTATGCTTAACTGATGCATCAGTCAGTCGCCTCCCTTGGTGATCTTCCCTATCCAGATGCCCACGACAGCGTGAGTGCCACAGACGATGGGAACCTTATTGGTGGCATGACCATATGCGCGGCGTAGGCCAGTGCAGATGTCCCCATCTTGAGATTGAGAACGTCACTACAAGAATATCGGTGGAAAGGCTGAAGTAAATCAGAAATAAATTCTAGAAATAAGCGAGCACCCGTGTCCACAAGTCTAGGATTTGAACCCAAATGGGGCGATTCCCCCACAAGGAACCTTGCTTTTTAAGCAAGGCTTGGATCGTACTGCCACCATTACATAATGTACTGCATATAATTTTTTTTGAAGTCAAACTTTGACCAAGTTGATAGAGAAAACTATTTATATCTACAATATCAAATATATAAAATATGAAACTACATATTATGGTAAATCTAATAATATATGTTTGGCATTCTAGACGTAAATATTTTTCTTCATAAACCTGGTCAAAGTTGCTGAGGTTTGAGTTTTCAAAATATATATATGCACTACATTATGGAACAGAGGGAGTATGATTTCTCGGTAGCCATCCCGTTTGATATAAATCGTTTAATATCATAGCCAATATTGTCAATGGGCCAGAGCCGCAGTCCCAACGTAAGTACAATATGAAGCCTTCAAATTGAATAATGAATAGTCGTCTTTCTATTTTAGATGATGGAGAAACATGTGGATTGGGAAAGTGAACATTATGAGTTGACGAGAAAAAAAATAGAAAAATAAAATTGCTCAAACCAAGAGATGTGCAAGGCAAGGCACAGAGTGCGTCAGGTGAGATAAAAATTACCATCATATTTAATTTGTAAGAAAAAAAATGATCTTACATCATGTGGTTATGAATATACTCCGATAAGAAATCTTGAAAAAAGAAATCTCGAAACCAATTCAGCCCAATTGGCAGTGGACCTATGTAAGTCTTCTTGAAGTTGGTCTGAATTTTGAGTTTGATCCTTGCCTACTACACTTTGTTATGATTTTCCTTATTGTCCTGATTTGTTCCCAATTTTCTGCATAAATGTTTCTTTTCTTCACTAAAACGAAAATGAGTTGGGCAAGGCGCCATTTTATGGTTGTGCCTCGACCACACACATGTATGTGTGCACATGCGCGCACACACCACACCCGCATCAAACCTACTCGTTACAATCCAGGTATCAATAAAAGAATCGATACATACAAAGGGATGCTGAATAGTGGTAACATGTTGGTAAAGAGGATATCAACCCAAATGTTACAGTGTCGTTTATAAGGACCGTAGGGGGTAGATGCATTTGTGTTCAACAGAACTGCCACAGTTTGAGCAGAAAGCATGAGAGCTGTCGCAGATGGTGAATTGTTACAACCACACACTACAGGAAGGTTCTAGCTATAGCTAGAGGAATTAAAGGCCATAGATTGCCCAATCCATTAGATATATATGGAGACCCTCATACTACACAACACCGGCAACAATCTAGGAAAGAGAGGCAAGGGCCTAGAAGATGGTCTTCTGTATAAAATGGTTAATTGTTGAATAAACAACATCCACTAATTAGGATATTCCACATTTCTTACATTTTTATTGCGAGCCAGATATTTTTGTTTTAAATCAATATGTTACCATTAGATACATCCCTTTTAGTCTGTGATTTCCTATGATAGGGTGTTTTTCACTATTTTGTTATCACAAACTTGCCACGTCACAAAGGAAATGAAGAAAATTGACTTACATTTTGCCCTCTGCTAACAATTCCATATATGTTAGCTACTTCCATACTTTATGACACATGTCATTTTAGGTTAGCATGGTGTTGGCCAAGATTAATGAGGCTGCCACAGTAGGTGGTGCGGTGGACATGAGCGGGCTGCTCAACTCATTCACATATGGCTTGGCATGCCGCATTGTGTCAGGAGGATTCTTCCTTAATGGACGGAACATTGTTCCAGGACCTCACTAAAGAAACCTCACGTCTGCTAGGAGCGTTCAACATGGAGGAGTTCTTCCCCACATTAGCTAGGGTAGGACTGCTTAAGAGGACAGTTCGTGCAATGTCCGAGAGAGTGAGAAATAAATGGGATGATCTGCTAGACAAGGTGATCGATCATCATGAGAGCAAGGATAAGTCAAAGATTGATCACAAGGGTGGCAATTTCGTAGATATTCTATTGTCTGTTCAGATGGAGTATGGTCTCACAAGAGAGCACGTGAAAGCTCTCCTACTTGTAAGTAAAAATAGTACCTTCAAAATTAGATATGATGGTTAAAAATAAACAAATATGTATATATTGTAGTACCCTAATTAGTTGATATCCCCAGGATGTATTTTTCGGTGCAACAGAAACGTCATCTAACACCCTCGATTTCGCCTTGGCTGAACTCATGAGGAGACCCCGCTTGATTGGGAAACTACAAGAGGAGGTAAGGAGTATTGTACCCAGGGGACAGACAATTGTCAGTGAAGCTGACATTAACAAGATGGCATACCTAAGAGCAGTCATAAAGGAGTCACTCCGACTTCATCCTGTTGCGCCTTTACTTGCTCCACACCTGGCTATGGCTGACTGCAACATCGATGGGCACATGGTTCCTGCTGGGACGCATGTCTTGGTTAATGTATGGGCCATTGGTAGAGATTCTAACTGCTGGGAGGATCCTGGAGAGTTCATACCTGAAAGATTTATAGACGAAGGCAGTGATGTGCATGTCAACTTCAAGGGGAATAATTTCAAGCTCTTGCCGTTCGGGGCAGGACGCAGGATATGCCCTGGAATAAACCTTGGGATCGCAACCGTCGAGCTTATGTTGGCAAACTTGATGTGCCATTTTGACTGGGAACTACCGTTAGGGGTAGAGAGGAAAGACATTGATATGACAGAGCTGTTTGGGCTAACCGTGCGTCGTAAGGATAATCTATTGTTAGTTCCAAAATCACGCATGTGCTAGATGGATAAATTCTTCAAAGCTAAGTATTTTTGTGATACTGGTATATTGTCCTGTTGCGAAATAATTATGCAAAAAATCCTTTATCGGTGGAGCCAAGATTTGATCATAGGTGGAGACAAAGAAAATAATAGCCAATGAAGTATACCCTATGTTATACTTTTTGATTGATCTTAACACGGAATTATCTACTTATGCAACAATATTTTATTATTGTACAGCCAGTATATAAATATGCATGTCCACGAGTGTACGCGTCATGTGTGCGTCGTTGCCGCACGACCTGATGAGTAGTGGCACACGATCTCTAGGTTCAGGTCTCTGTAAATTGTATATATGCCCCTTGCCGATGAGCTAATCAGATGTGTGTTGAATCTCATAGCCTATCTCCTTCCTCTTCATGGTAACAAATACCCCCGACCTCACCAATCCTTTTGCTCCGGTCACTGATCCCACTTCTGTCGCTATGGATGACACCTCCAACTCTCCTCGCTCCCCTGTGGACGGCAGCGCGGCTACTCCCATATCGACGTAACACCAACCGCCACTGCGCCATCTGCCTCTCCTCTCCCCGCATTGGTTCTCCAGACGATCGACGTCCGCCGGCACATGGCACTCTCGACCTCCTGGCCAGCAACTACGTGCAGTGGCGACGCCACTTTGACACGGCAATCGACATGTTTGGTCTCCATGATCACATCGACGCCGAGGGGTGCAGTGCTCCAACGACACTAAGTGGGTGATGGCGGACCACGCCGTCGTCCACTGGCTCAACACCACTGTCACCTCACGCATGCCTGTCCACTCGTTCATGCAAGCTCGCTCGTTCCTTCTTCTCGAGGAACATCCTACAGATCAGTTCGCATGTCTTCAGGGTGCGCACACGCTCGTCGCCAGGTGTGGTCTCGCCGCGCCCCCTCCTCCGCCACCATCTTCGCGCGTCCTTGGACTCCCTGCTCTGGCCCCTGGAGCCAACTCCTGGACAGGGCTTGTTCACCCGTGGCCCATGCCTTGGCGTGCCCCAAGCTCTGGCGTGCTTGGACTGAGGCCCAGGACGCTACACCAGCAATCTCGTGACTCGTCTCTAGGACATGATTGTGATAACTGATGAGCACAGCAAGCTGGCGGACGAGCTAAGGTTGGCCGTGAGTATTGATCACTGCGTGGCTTAATTAATCGGCTCGGAGATTAGAGATTACACTAGTACCTGCTTCTAATTTTTTTTAATCCCTTAGCATAATGGAGATACGTTTCTTTTAAAGAAACAGCAGACGGAAAAAAGGACAGGCGAGTTGGAATACAAGCAGGAAACCCTGCTGGAAATGCCCGGATGTGCACATGAAACATTTCCTACCAGACAGAGATCTGCTAGAACCAGAAGAAGGTTTGAGAACCAATCTGTGGTTTAATGGTTAGGAACATGCGGGTGTACCCCAAGCCCACCAGAGTTTCATTAATGCGGAATATTTTTTCTCTAAAAAATGCGGAATATTTTTTTAGTTGAAGGTGACTTTCCCGTCGATAGTGATTCAAAAGGTGGTTGTACCAACACTTCTTTTAGAAGCTTTCCCCCAAGAAAAATTTCCATACAAACAACCAAGAACTTACTTTTGTTCCCAAACAGCACTTCAAATTTCCCTCAACTAAATATGTCACTACAATTTTAAACTACGTACATATTTTTTTTCAAGAATCCAAAACTAGGTACATATAAACCACTACCATCAATTGATGTCAAATGACTGTTGAAAAGATGATTTGGCCCATAGACATAGCTTGTGCTGAAAGGAAATATAATACAAGTGTAGTGCAAATTTATAACTTTTCAAAACCATCGGAAAACATTTGAGTAAATCATAAGTAGTGTTCCTATTGTTATTTTTATGCATGAGAAAATTATTGCAATAGTTGAAGAGAACATCGAATGTATTGATCTAAGTTTGGCCATATTATCAAAAAATATAAATAAAAGCAAAAACACTAAATCATAAAGGATCCCCGTACTGCCTTGTCAAATTTTAATTTTAGCTTTCCTACAAAAAATAATTTATTTTTAGCTATTTCTACGTAGCAGTTAAAGAGAACCCTAATTTTCATCTTTAGCTATAATAGGTTTCTCACAATTCTCTTCAATAGGTGGATGAAATTTAAATCATTTCTCCTTAGGAAGATCAACATGAGCAGCAAATCACAGAAGGTAGCTACCATCTCAGAGTCAAGCCCATATTTAGTACTAAACTTATGAAAAGCATTTGTTTCCATGAAAGATTTAACACAATCAAGCTAAAGATTTATACCTGACATCTTACTTTTGCCGATTTCCCAATCTTCAAAGTTGCGTTTAATTCTTTCCAGAAGACCCCATTTGAATTCAATAGCTTCTTCATAAAGGAATCCGTCGAAGAATTATCGAGTATGGACTGATCATTATGAGAAAGCCGAGCATAAATATTTTTGCATAATTATTTCTTTTGAGTTCTCATGATTGCGGCATGTATGCATCATATACTTAAGTCTCCCCCAAGCTTGAGCGATACTTTCTCCTTCATGAGGCCAATAAATTATATATATATATATATATATATATATATATATATATATATATATATATATATATATATATAATTCCGATCACGATGTACCAAATGCATAGGATAAAACTTCTAGTGAAATTCTAGCTTCAGCTGGTTCGAGTTCCATTTTCTAGTATCATCCAATAGCCTATACCTTGTCAATGCCCCCCCCCGCCCCCCCCCCCCCCCAAATAAATAAATAAATAAAGGGAATACCTTCTTCTTAGCTCCGTCCTCGGATAAACCTGCAAGCTTAAACAATCCACAAAGTTCATCTATATAGATATTAATTAAGTGCATATCAGGATGTACTATTCCATCTCTTGCATAAGGATTAGCTAGCAGTTTGAAACATATCTGAAGGAATCTCATAATAAATATTTTCAGTAGGTTGAGGAGCAACTCTTATTGCTTCCGGTCGAGGTTAAGATACCCCAAAAAAGCCCCTCAATGAATTATTTTCCATAGTGACAAGTGACAATTAATTTCGGCACATATTAAAAATGTTTCCTTACCAGAAGTGCTTCACTCCCCGGCAACGATGCTAGAAAAGAGTCTTGATGACCCACAAGTATAGGGGATCAATCGTGGTCCTTTTGATAAGTAAGAGTGTTGAACCCAACGAGGAGTAGAAGGAAATGATAAGCGGTTTTTAGTAAGGTATTCTCTGCAAGTACTGAAATTAGCGGTAATAGGTAGTTTTATAAAAAGATAATTCGTAGCAAGTAACAAGTAACGATAGTAAAAAGGTGCAGCAAGGTGGCCCAATCCTTTTTTAGCAAAGGACAAGCCGGAACGTTCTCTTGTAATAAGCAAAGCATTCTCGAGGATACAATGAAACTATCGTGTAGTCACTTTCATCATGTTTAGTTAATTCCCGTTGAGTACATCAGCTAGAATAAAAAAAATCACAATTCACTCTAGCAAAGGCAGCTAGCTCATGCGTGGCCACATTGCACTCTGTTGGAAATATGCCCTAGAGGCAATAATAAAAGGATTATTATTATATTTCTTTGTTCATGATAGTTGTCTTTTATTCATGCTATAATTGTATTATCCAGAAATCATAATACACGTGTGAATACTAAGACAAAAACATGTCCCTAGTGAGCCTCTAGTTGACTAGCTCGTTAATCAACAGATAGTCATGGTTTCCTGACTATGGACATTGGATGTCGTTGATAACGGGATCACATCATTAGGAGAATGATGTGATGGACAAGACCCAATCCTAAGCATAGCACAAGATCGTGTAGTTCATTTTGCTAGAGCTTTTCCAATGTCAAGTATCTCTTCCTTAGACCATGAGATCGTGTAACTCCCGGATACCGTAGGAGTGCTTTGGGTGTACCAAACGTCACAACGTAACTGTGTGACTATAAAGGTGCACTACAGGTATCTCCGAAAGTGTCTGTTGGGTTGACATGGATCGAGACTGGGATTTGTCACTCCTTATTACGGAGAGGTATCACTGGGCCCACTCGGTAGTGCATCATCATAATGAGCTCAAAGTGACCAAGTGTCTGGTCACGGGATCATGCATTACGGTACGAGTAAAGTGACTTGCCGGTAACGAGATTGAACGAGGTATTGGGATACCGACGATCGAATCTCGGGCAAGTAACATACCGTCTGACAAAGGGAATAGTATACGGGGTTGCTTGAATCCTCGACATCGTGGTTCATCCGATGAGATCATCGAGGAGTATGTGGGAGCCAACATGGGTATCCAGATCCCGCTGTTGGTTATTGACCGGAGAGCCGTCTCGGTCATGTCTGCATGTCTCCCAAACCCGTAGGGTCTACACACTTAAGGTTCGGTGACGCTAGGGTTGTATGAATATGAGTATGCAGCAAACCGAATGTTGTTTGGAGTCCCGGATGAGATTCCGGACGTCACGAGGAGTTCCGGAATGGTCCGGAGGTAAAGAATTATATATAGGAAGTGATGTTTCGGCCATCGGGAAAGTTTCGGGGTCACCCGGTATTGTACCGGTACCACCGGAAGGGTCCCGGGGATCCACCGGGTGGGGCCACCTATCCCGGAGGGCCCCGTGGGCTGAAGTGGGGAGGGAACCAGCCCCCGGTGGGCTGGTGCGCCTCCCCCTTGGCCCCCCCCTGTGCCTAGGGTTGGAAATCCTAGGTGGGGGGCGCGCCCCACTTGTCTTGGGGGGCACTCCACCCCCCCCCCCCTGGCCGGCGCCCCCCTTGGGAGATTGGATCTCCCAGGGCCAGCGCCCCACCTGGGGGCCTATTTAAAGGAGGGGGGGAGGGAGGGCAGCCGCACCCTGTGTCTTGGCGCCTCCCTCCCCTGCTACACCTCTTCCTCCTCCCACAGTTGCTTGGAGAAGCCCTGCCGGAGTCCTGCTGCATCCACCACCACGCCATCATGCTGCTGGATCTTCATCAACCTCTCCTTCCGCTTGCTGGATCAAGACGGAGGAGACGTCACGCTGACCGTACATGTGTTGAACGCGGAGGTGCCGTCCGTTCGGCGCTAGGATCTCCGGTGATAGGATCACGACGAGAACGACTACCTCAACTCCGTTCACTTGAACGCTTCCGCACGCGATCTACAAAGGTATGTAGATGCATTAATATCACTCGTTGCTAGATGAACTCATAGATGGATCTTGGTGAAACCGTAGGAAATTTTTTATTTTCTGCAACATTCCCCAACAGTGGCATCATGAGGTAGGTCTATGCGTAGTTCTCTATTGCACGAGTAGAACACAAATCAGTTGTGGGCGTAGATCTTGTCAACTTGCTTGCCACTACTAGTCTTTTCTTGCTTCAGCGGTATTGTGGGATGAAGCGGTCCGGACCGACCTTACACGTACTCTTACGTGAGACTGGTTCCACCGACTGACATGCACTAGTTGCATAAGGTGGCTAGCGGGTGTCTGTCTCTCCTACTTTAGTTGGAGCGGATTCGATGAAAAGGATCCTTATGAAGAGTAAATAGAAGTTGACAAAATCACGTTGTGGTTATTCGTAGGTAAGAAAACGTTCTTGCTAGAACCCAATTGCAGCCACGTAAAAGATGCAACAATAATTAGAGGACGTCTAACTTGTTTTTGCAGCGATTGTCATGTGATGTGATATGGCCAGAAGTTGTGACGAATGATGAACGATATATTGTGATGTATGAGAGCACGACTTGCATGTCGATGAGTATGACAATCGGCAGGAGCCATAGGAGTTGTCTTAATTATTGTATGACCTGCGTGTCAATGATTTAACGCCATGTAATTACTTTACTTTATTGCTAAACCGTTAGCTATAGTAGTAGAAGTAATAGTTGGCGAGCAACTTCATGGAGGTACGATGATGGAGATCATGGTGTCATGCCGGTGACGAAGATGATCATGGAGCCCCGAAGATGGAGATCGAAGGAGCTATATGATATTGGCCATATCATGTCACTACTTTATATAATTGCATGTGATGTTTATTATGTTTTATGCATCTTGTTTACTTAGAACGGCGGTAGTAAATAAGATGATCCCTTATAATAATTTCAAAAAAGTGTTCCCCCTAACTGTGCACCGTTGCTAAAGTTCGTCGTTTCGAAGCACCACGTGATGATCGGGTGTGATAGGTCCTTACGTTCACATACAACGGGTGTAAGATAGTTTTACACATGCAAAACACTTAGGGTTAACTTGACGAGCCTAGCATGTACAGACATGGCCTCGGAACACAAGAGACCGAAAGGTCGAACATGAGTCGTATGGAAGATACGATCAACATGGAGATGTTCACCGATGATGACTAGTCCGTCTCACGTGATGATCGGACACGGCCTAGTCGACTCGGATCGTGTCACACTTAGATGACTAGAGGGATGTCAATCTGAGTGGGAGTGATCCATGCGGCCAGCGCTGCCCCCCTCCGTGGTCCATGCGGCCAGCGCCGCCTCCACCGCGTCGCTCTCCACGGCGGCCGCGCCCCGCGTCGTTCGCCACGGGAGGAGAAGCCACCACGGCAGCGAACGAATGAGGATCTCCGCCTACCTTACCCTCCCACCACTCGAAGGAATCTGGAGCTCTGGATCTAGGATTTTTCGTCGCCGCCCAGAAATGGGAGAAGGAGATCTCTAGGTCAAGGATCGGTGTGTGTGTGTGTGTGTGTGTGTGGGCGGGATTTATATCAGGGTCGCGCCCCAGGAGAGCGGCGGAACAATTGTTGAAGGATCTCGGCAAGCTGGTTCCTTTGTGAGACCCTGTCCATGGAGGAGATAACTGGATCATCACAGAGCTGGAACTATTTCTTCAAGAAGCTCCCGGGGCCAAAAGAAACTCTGGATTTCTCATTCCATATCTCCTCCAGGTTGACACAGGATGTGCTGAACATCCTGTGGAGCACAAGGCCTGGTAGCAAGTAAGGTCGTTTGATAAGGAGGAACATCATGTAATTGGACAACACCTCAATATTTCTCACAGCGGTGTAATCCCTATCTCTATCCATGACTCTGTTGGCAAGGTAGACGTTGGTGGCGATGTGCCAGATAAGGATGTTCTCCTGGAGCTCGACCCTGCCGCCGCTGCCCCAGATCTTTTCTAACGATTTGTGCTTCTTCATTGCAAGATCTCCCCACTTTTGTCTGAGCAGGCCCAGCACGTTAATGTTGCCCTAGTTTGACATCTGCTCATGGTATCGGCGGAACCTAAACTCCTTGAGATCCTCAGGGAGCAGATGGCTCCCCGAGTAGTGGAAATTGTTCCACCTCTCCTCCATCCCGAACATCCCTGCTAATCTGCCGACTAGATGACCACCACTGTCGCGGGTACACAGGTGGAACAGGTTGTACTGCCCAATGGTGCCAGACCATCTCCTCCTCCTTATGTCAAGTCGGCCTAGGGACAGGAGGAGACAAAGAAGCCGATGCCATCTCCTAGAGCACACGAGCGCGTGCTGGATCGAGCTACACTGCATGGGCAGATTGCTCAAGAAAGCAAGCGTCTAGGTCGACCCCATGGCAGCCAGCAGAGCCGTTGCCTCCATGAAAAAGGCGCCAGCCAGCAGGGCATAGGTGATGGCAACATCAACTCTTCTGTGGACAGTTACACTACTCGTCATCATCAAGTGAAATTGAAATAGCACAAAGGCTGCGGCGGTAGCGGGTGGTGACGCGAAGAGGACCAAGTAGCCTATGCTGCCTATCCAGGTGTGGTTGACAGCCGCCTTCGTGTACAATATGTCGTACAGCAAGGACAGCTCCATGTCCATCAGCTTCCACATATCGTTCCAGCCAAAATTGTAGTCTCGGAACCGAGGACGATTCATATGAACTGAAGAATCGACGAGCCCGAGCTTGCAGAATTGGAACAGGGAGTGGGCGACCTCCAGAAGAACCTGCTCGTCGAACTTGCCGTGGACACCTTTAGGGTCGATGTTGCGGTCGTCCTTTACGCCGGAGTTGTTGAGGGAGCTTCGGATGTCGTCCATGTTGCCGCGCTTCAGTGCCCATGTCCTCTCCGCGTACTTGACCACCCCGATGGCGAACATCAACATGGTGGCCACCAGGATCAAGCTCAAGCCCCCGCTTGCAGCAACATTGTGGTAGAGGACGTAGGTCGCGCCGAGGACCTGCATGTTGTTTGTGAGCAGGTGACGCTTCTAGAGCTGGTTGCCCTCAAGGGCATAGGCGGTATTTGTCCGGCCCGCCAAGGTGCAGCATGAGGAATGGTGCCCAGAAGGCGACAACTCGTTGTCACGGGTTGCAGTGCTGGTGAGGGAGAGAAGGCCCAGAGCGTATATGGCGGTGGAGTCGGCAAGGTGGTACGCCAGCCAGAGGAGGAGCCTCATGCCGGCGGATCCCTGACAAGAGGAGGCGGACAACCTGCAGCGACAAGCTGAGGAGCACCAGGATCTGGATCGCTCACTCATTCTGTTGTGTTTGTGTCGAATATTTTGTACTAGTTGGGTTACGTTTGGACTTGATGTTGTAGGATACGTGTAGTATCGGAGTCGAACACGTTGTACCTTTGGCCTTTTATATATGAGGAGGCACCCCACGTTGTAACCCATGACGACTAGATAGTGGCAGGCTCGCAAAGGGGTGCAGCGGCTTGTGCCGGCGCCCGGGTGGCCGGTGTTGCGGTATCTCGGGAGGAGCGCCCGTAGTCATTGCCCCGGGGAGTAGGTGAGTTCGCCGAACCTCGTTAACAAATCTCGGTATCGTCATTGTCTGTGATTGATTGTTCCTCGGTGGATCGACTGTGTACTTCAAATTTATTCTAACAAGTGGTATCATGAGCAAGGATAGGAAGAGGTTGTTTTGCGTGATCGACGAGGCAGATTGTCGCTGAGCTCGTTGCGGAGTTGTGTACCGCGGTCAACTTATTCGACGGGAACTCGACGAGATCGGAAAGCATCAAGCGGTGGCAGCAGGAGCGGCTCGGATCGGAAGCACGTGGAGCCGTGCAGCGATGAAAGTCCAAGGCGTGGACGGCACGTGAGGGCCAGCTGGGCTAGCCTTGCCGATCAAGTCGGGCGCGGGCGTGCGGCCCAGGGACTCTAAAGGCGTGCGGCCGGAGCAAGGCGTGACGACACGGTCCAGCTCGTTGCATGCAGGCCAAGTTATATGAGATTTGTTTTGGAAACAAAAACGGGACCGAGTCCTGGAAGACCTCGCGTCACGTTGGATACGGAAACCTGCAGGTGCGCTAGTATAATTAGTCTCACGTGCCGGGTCACTGGACGGGACAAAGGCAAAAGCAGATCCAATGGAAAAGAGAAAATCCATTGATAGCGGCAATCCATCGGAATTAGCACAGGCTAGGCAAAGCAAGTTGCATCAGCATTGGAGATTGAGCCAGGAGCAGAACACGTGAAGACCGTAAGGAATTTTTTGGTTGGTTTTGCTATTAGTACGCGGAGATCCTGTTCGTGTACTTGGGGCATCGCATGAAAAGTTCGGATAATTTTTCGCAGGACAGCCGTACAAAGAACCATGGCACCATCGGGTACCAGGTTTGAGATGGAGAAGTTCAACGAAACTGGAAGCTTTGTGTTATGGTAGACAAGGGTAAAAAATTTGTTGGCATAATAAAGATGCTTGAAGGCGTTGTTGCAGGAAGCCAAGCCAGCTAAGATGGAGGCTGATGACTAGGAGGAGTTACAGTTGAAAGCAGCTGGGACTATACGGTTGTGTCTATCGGACCAGGTTATTTATCATGTGATGGATGAAAATTCGCCGAAGAAGATCTGGGAGAAGCTGGAAAGTCAGTTTATGTGCAAGACTGCGACGTCCAAGGTGTATCTGAAGCAAAAGTTGTATGGGATGAGGATGCATGAGGGATCGGATCTCGTGGAGTATATGAACGCCTTTAATCAAGTTGTGACGGATCTAGCACGCTTGGGTGTGATGGTTGACGACAAGGATAGGGCAATTCTGCTTCTTTGTTCATTGCCATCATCCTATGACCATTTGGTCACTACTTTGACGCATGGCAAAGAGACCGTCAAGAATGAGGATATTACTGCGGCATTGGTATCTTATGATATGAGAAAGAAGAACGCGGTGGAAGTCTCTCATGGTGAAGGTTTGCTAGTCAAGGGTGATGAGTGGCGGAAGGGATATGAGGCTGGTAAGAACAAGAAAAAGAAAAAGAATATACAGTGTCACAAGTGTAAGCAGTGGGGGCATATGAGAAAGGACTGTCCAGAACTCAATGGTGGGCAAGTGCTAATAAGGCAACTCATGGTGATGACTCGGGCAGCAGTAGTGATGTTCTCGTAGTATCAGACAGGCGGTCAACCAAAGGTGAAGCGCGGATGTTGGATTCAGCTTGCTCTTTTCATGCGACACCCAACAGGGAGTGGTTCTCTTCATACAAGTCTAGTGAGTTTGGTTTAGCCTATGCGGGTGATGACACAGGTTATCGTATTGCTGGAGTAGGTGACATCAAAATCAAGATGTTTGACGGAGTTGAGCGGATGCTTCGGGGAGTCAGGCATGTGCCAGGGCTAAGGAGGAATCTAATTTCGCTTAGTATTCTTCATGATGATGGTATGGTATTCCGTTGTGATCGGGATAAGAAGACCATGAGAATCATGAAAGATGAGGTGACCGTGATGATTGGAGCGAGGACGGCTTCGCATCTTTACAAGTTGCAAGGAAGCACTATTGCAGGTGGAGTCACGGAGAATGGAGTTGCGGGGGTAGTAGCGGGGTCTCACGGCGGCGGCAGGTCTGGGGCAGACTCGTCGAGTAGCTCTCAGTAAGCTACGAAGAAGACAACACAAGTCCGGAGTACATGGAAGTTTGACGCATGAACAAATTCAAGGTGGTGGAGAATATTCGCCAAGGTGGAGTTTGTTGTATCTCGGGGAGAAGCGCCCGTAGTCATTGGTGTGTCGGTGGGTACAGGGCGTTAAACTGCTAGATCCAGTCCGCATGATCATGGGCTAGGATCAGCTTCCAAAAAGGGTTGTAGGGGTCATAGATCGGATCGTCCCTCACCTGCGACGTCAGGCGTGCCAGGTAAGCGATGATGGCAGGCATCATGTTGCGGTGCGCATATCCATTGGCCTTGTTTGGATCGTGGGGTTAGAGCTAGTTTGGATTAGTTGGGGGTTCAAATAACCCAAAAGCATCCAAACAGGAGGGTTAGAGTGGGTTAGTTCCATCTAACCCAACTATCCTGATGGAGAGGTGCTTATTTAGGTTAGAGTGGGTTAGAAAATAATTCTAACTCTAATTATGTGTTAGAGTATCCAAACAAGGCCATTGGCGCAATGATGCAGAAATGGGCGAGGTCTTCCGCCTCTTGGAGGCTGGGTTGCAGGGCATTGCCGGTTGCTTCCGGCCCCACACTCGTAGCGCCACATCGCTGCGGAGGTGGGAGTTGGACTGCTACGGTTTGGGCATGAATGCAGTGGCGGCGGCTAAGGCTATGAAGGCGAACCCGGCTATGAAGAGGGGTGTAAAGAGGCTGCAAATATGGGAACGAGGGGACATGGGTGGGCGCCTCTGAATCCTTGGCCCACCAACAACTCGTGTGGTAGTCTGGTAGACGGCGTGTTGCCGTGTGGGTAATCGCATGCATCCCTTATCGTGTTGGAATCGCAGCCCTCTCTCACTCTTGGCTAGAGGTAGAAAAAGATACAAGACACAAGAAATTTCGGGCCGGCGCACGAACGCCGCCGTGGGCGGACGCACACCCTAATCTTCTTTATCTTTTCAGTGGCTACATCGCTGGCTCTTACCATACAAGCAGTACACGGGCGGGGGATTTATACACGGTGCGCGCACACACACCCCAACTGCCACACACGCACGCACAGCCCAGCCACACCGCAAGTCACGCACGCACCAGCTAAGGCACTACATGCATGCATCCATGACTCGGCCACTAACAACTTATCCATGCATGCGTGTGACTCAATCCTCCCCTACTAACTAGGCAGTCAACTAACAAACTTGCATCAAGATTATGGCTAACATGTCGATCATGTGACGCGTTAACACACCACCAACGGGTACTTACGGGATTGGTACGTACAAGCACAGACGACATATGACATGGACGGCGCATACCGGTCTGCTAAGGTGTTGTTTTAAAATGTCCTTTATAATATTTATTATGAAGGGGTATCGGCCTATCGTGGGCCATTGATGTGTTTAAGGGGTGCATCGATCGAAGTAGAAGTGAGAAGAAAATATCTCTAAAGTGTGGCGATGACATGATACAATGCCTCGTCATATCCAGCACGAACAGTGTTGACAGATACACGAACACAACAACGTAAAAGTTGGATCCACTTGGTGATTTACAGTCTTTTTTCGACAAAAAATACACAATAGCCGCTATATTGTAGAGGGAGATTCATCATTGGCTAGCTACTAAACAGGGGCAGCATTTGTCGGCCTGATTCCATGCTTAACGACTGGGGAGATCTAGGATGTTTCCTACGGGTGTCCATCCAGATCGGTACCGCGGCGTAAGCCGCAATGTAGAGTAGTATGGGGACAATGATGCATATGACATTCCTGGTTGACTCCCAATCCCTGGTACTTCCTGCCGTGTAGGCCACGAGCAGGCCGAGCATGTCCAGCAGAATGGCCGTGTAGACCGGCCAAATTGGCCACTTGAGGTCTGCCGCGTGGAATGGTAAGCAGCGCCGTAGCCACTCTAGGTTGGTAAGCGTCAACGGGAGCAGCATGACGATGGTGAGGACGGACGCCATGAACGAAGCAGAGTTGCTGTACAAGAAGATGTCGTACCGGCGCTTGACGACGTCGTGTAGGATCGGGTTGCCCGCGAAGTAGGCGCCGCTGTCCTCCTGCCACATGCCACCCGGAGGTCTCAGGCCGCTCTGGTACGTCACGCTCGCAGCCAGGATCCCTAGCAACATTAGGTACTCAATCTCCTCGTCTTTCTCCTTGTCGATGCCACCTAGGCCACGCACTCTTTGCCGTCTTGTTCTAGGTCCGTCCTGGAGGCGGATACTGTACCTGTGGGGCCGGATGTACCAGAAGATGGCTAACCGTAGGGGTAGGGAGACCGACACCGCGACCACCAACATCAGCATGTAGATGGAGTTCTTGAGGTCGCGGGAGCTCCCGGAAGCATAGGCACCCATGAGCGCGAGCATGCCAACCGCCACTGGTAGAAAAAGAGGCTTCCGTCCAGCCCCATTAGTCGCGAAAGTGTAGGAACCGCAACTAATGAAGTCTTTAGTCGCGGTTCGGCAGACGAACCGCGACCAAAGGCCTGGGCCCAGGGCGCTCGGTGGCCAGCTGGTGCACGTGAGGGGCTTTAGTCGTGGTTGGCCAGGCCAACCGCGACTAAAGGTGCGCAAAGGCCTTTAGTCGCGGTTGGCCAGGCCAACCGCGACTAAAGCTCCTCCCCTATATATACCAGTTCAGCACGCTCACTTAGCCATTTGGTGCCACTTCTCTTCACAAGCTTCACAAGGGGGTGTAGGTTTGCTTTTGGTTCCTCTTATGCACACAAGGTGTTTGATGAAATGCCCTAAGAGGGTGAAACAAACATGATATGAAGTGTTGGAGCCACACTTGAGGTTCCTCATTTATTTTTTCCTCCTCGATCGCGGTTAGCAACTTGAACCTTTCATGCATGTGTGTCATTGATAAAATATGCATGTGTGCAGTTCATTGTTTAATTTATATTGTTTGTAGCTAGTTAGTTTAACAAATGCATGATGGTTAATTATATATTTTATATTATAATAATGCAGATGAATCGGCAATGGATGTACGGTAACCGACTCTCCGGCGAGTTCACTACGGGTTTGAAAGATTTCCTCGTAGTGGCTAATGCGAACAAGCAGGGGGGTTTTGTTATCTGTCCATGTGTTATCTGTAAGAATCAGAAGGGTTACTCTTCCTCAAGAGATGTTCACATGCATCTGCTTCGGCACGGTTTCATGCCAAGCTATAATTGTTGGACCAAGCATGGAGAAAGAGGGGTTATAATGGAAGAAGATGAAGAAGGGGATGATTTCATCGATGAAAGCTATCTTGCTCATTTCGGTGATACTTTCATGGAGGATGCTGAAGGTGAAGGGGAAGGTGAAGAAGAGGCACGTGATGATCCCGTTGATGATCTTGGTCGGACCATTGCTGATGCACGGAGACGCTGCGAAACTGAAAAGGAGAGGGAGAATTTGGATCGCATGTTAGAGGATCACAGAAAGGCGCTGTACCCCGGATGCGATGATGGTCTGAAAAAGCTGGGCTGCACACTGGATTTGCTGAAATGGAAGGCAGAGGCAGGTGTAGCTGACTCGGCATTTGAAAACTTGCTGAAAATGTTGAAGAATATGTTTCCAAAGGATAACGAGTTGCCCGCCAGTACGTACGAAGCAAAGAAGGTTGTCTGCCCTCTAGGTTTAGAGGTTCTGAAGATACATGCATGCATCAACGACTGCATCCTCTACCGCGGTGAATACGAGAATTTGAATGAATGCCCGGTATGCACTGCATTGCGTTATAAGATCAGAGGCGATGACCCTGGTGACGATGTTGAGGGCCAGAAACCCAGGAAGAGGGTTCCCGCCAAGGTGATGTGGTATGCTCCTATAATACCACGGTTGAAACGTCTGTTCAGGAACAAAGAGCATGCCAAGTTGTTGCGATGGCACAAAGAGGACCGTAAGTCGGACGGGGAGTTGAGACACACCGCAGATGGAACGCAATGGAGAAAGATCGACAGATGGTTCAAAGATTTTGCAGCTGACGCAAGGAACATAAGATTTGCTCTAAGTACGGATGGCATGAATCCTTTTGGCGAGCAGAGCTCCAGCCATAGCACCTGGCCCGTGACTCTATGCATCTACAACCTTCCTCCTTGGTTGTGCATGAAGCGGAAGTTCATTATGATGCCAGTGCTCATCCAAGGTCCGAAGCAACCCGGCAACGACATCGATGTGTACCTAAGGCCATTAGTTGATGAACTTTTACAGCTGTGGGGTGGTGTCCGTGTGTGGGATGAGCACAAACAAGAGGAATTTGACCTACGAGCGTTGCTTTTCGTAACCATCAACGATTGGCCTGCTCTTAGTAACCTTTCGGGACTGTCAAATAAGGGATACAATGCATGCACGCACTGCTTACATGAGACTGAAAGTGTACATTTGCCAAATTGTAAGAAGAACGTGTACCTTGGGCATCGTCGATTTCTTCCGAAAATTCATCCAGTAAGAAAGAAAGGCAAGCATTACAACGGCAAGGCAGATCACCGGCCGAAGCCTGCGGAACGCACTGGTGCTGAGGTATTTGATATGGTCAAGGATTTGAAAGTCATCTTTGGAAAGGGTCCTGGCGGACAATCAGTTCCGAAGGGAGCTGACGGGCACGCAGCCATGTGGAAGAAGAAATCTATATTCTGGGAGCTAGAATATTGGAAAGTCCTAGATGTCCGCTCTGCAATCGACGTGATGCACGTTACGAAGAATATTTGCGTGAACCTCCTAAGCTTCTTGGGCGTGTATGGGAAGACAAATGATACAAAGGAAGCACGGCAGGACCAGCAACGTTTGAAAGACCCTGATGACCGGCATCCGGAATGGTTTCAAGGTCGTGCCAGCTACGCTCTGACCAAAGAAGAGAAGGTCATCTTTTTTGAATGCCTGAGCAGTATGAAGGTCCCGTCTGGATTCTCGTCCAATATAAAGGGAATAATAAACATGGCGGAGAAAAAGTTCCAAAACCTGAAGTCTCACGACTGCCACGTGATTATGACGCAATTGCTTCCGATTGCTTTGAGGGGGCTCCTGCCGGAAAATGTTCGAGTAGCCATTGTGAAGCTATGTGCATTCCTCAATGCAATCTCTCAGAAGGTAATCAATCCAGAAGTTCTACCACGGTTACAGAACGATGTGATCCAATGTCTTGTCAGTTTCGAGTTGGTGTTCCCGCCATCCTTCTTCAATATTATGACGCACCTCCTGGTTCACCTAGTCGAAGAGATTTTCGTTCTCGGTCCTGTATTTCTACACAATATGTTCCCCTTCGAGAGGTTCATGGGAGTATTAAAGAAATATGTTCGTAACCGTGCTAGGCCAGAAGGAAGCATCGCCAAGGGCTATGGAAATGAGGAGGTAATTGAGTTTTGTGTTGACTTTGTTCCTGACCTTAAGCCGATTGGTCTTCCTCGATCGCGGCACGAGGGGAGACTAAGTGGAAAAGGCACGATCGGAAGGAAATCAACGATATGTATGGACGGCCATTCTCTGACTGAAGCACACCACACTGTACTGACCAATTCCAGCTTGGTGGCTCCGTACTTTGAGAAACACAAGAATATTTTACGCTCGGAGAACCCGGGGAAGCCTGAATCCTGGATTAGGAAGGCCCACATGGAGACTTTCGGCAGTTGGTTGAGAAAACATTTAATGAATGACAATGATGTTGTAGATCAGCTGTACATGTTGGCCAAGACACCATCTTCGACTATAACGACTTTCCAAGGGTACGAGATAAATGGGAATACATTTTACACGATCGCCCAAGATAAAAAGAGCACCAACCAAAACAGTGGTGTCCGCTTTGATGCAGCAACCGAGAATGGGCAAAAGGTCACATATTATGGTTACATAGAGGAGATATGGGAACTTGACTATGGACCCTCCTTTAAGGTCCCTTTGTTCCGGTGCAAATGGTTCAAGCTAACAGGAGGTGGGGTAAAGGTGGACCAGCAATACGGAATGACAATGGTGGATTTCAACAATCTTGGTTACCTTGACGAACCATTCGTCCTAGCGAAAGATGTCGCTCAGGTTTTCTATGTGAAGGACATGAGTAGCAAACCGAGAAAACGGAAAGATAAGAAAACGATCAGTGCATCATGCGATGATCCAAAGCGCCACATTGTTCTTTCAGGGAAAAGAAACACCGTGGGAGTGGAGGACAAGACAGACATGTCAGAAGATTATAATATGTTTGCTGAAATTCCGCCCTTCAAAGTGAACACCGACCCAAGCATTAAGTTAAATGATGAGGATGCTCCATGGATACGGCACAATCGTAAGCAAGCAGGGACACAAGGGAAGAAATGATGTGTAATAATTTATTGTATCAAACCTTTAGTTTTATTTCTCTGATTTTTTTGATATATAATTGTATTTTTAAGATTTTAAAATGAATTAGTTTTATTTTTCTGATTTTAAAAGGAAAAAGGAAGAAGAAGAAAGAAGGAAAAAGGAAGAAAAAAACAAAAGAAAAAAGGAAAAACAGAAGAAAAAAACAAACAGAAGAAAAACATAAAAAAACAGAAGAAAAAAACAGAAGAAAAAAGAAAAAACAGAAGAAAAAAACAAACAGAAGAAAAACATAAAAAAACAGAAGAAAAAAGGAAAAACAGAAGAAAAAACAAACAGAAGAAAAACATAAAAAAACAGAAGAAAAAACAGAAGAAAAAAGAAAAAAGGAAAAAAGGAAGAAAAAAGAAAATATGCCACCTACTGGGCCACCACGGCCTGAATACGACTAGAAACCCATTAAAGGGCCAGGATTCAGGCCCGCAGAAGGCCCAGTAGGCCCACAGGCACATAGTGACAGAATAGGCCCGTAAGCCTGCATTTGAGAGGAGCTCGAAGTGGTGAGCGCAGCCGCGCTTATAAACCACTGTCGAAGCCTCTCGGCTAGCGAGGTGGGACTAAACATCCCACCGCACCGCGCCAGTTCTAGGACAGGCCTTTAGTCGCGGTTGGGGGGAGGGCGGGCCGCGACTAAAGGGTACCTTTAGTCGCGGTCCGCCTCTCCAACCGCGACTAAAGGGTCTTTCTGCGCGGGAACGGAGGCGGCGCCAAAACCCTTTAGTCGCGGTTGGGGAGGCGGACCGCGACTAAAGGGTACCCTTTAGTCGCGGTTGGGGTGGCGGGCCGCGACTAAAGGGTACCTTTAGTCGCGGTCCGCCTCTCCAACCGCGACTAAAGGTGCGTCTATAAATACTGCACTTAGCAGTTTTCCCACTTCCCATTCTCCTCTCTCTCGACGCCGACGCCCTGCCCCGACCGACGCCGACGCCGACGCCGACGCCGAAGCCCTGCCCCGACGCCGACGCCGACGCCGAAGCCCTGCGCGCCGCCGCCCCCGTCCCCAGTGAGCGCCGCCGCCCCCGTCCCCAGTGAGCGCCGCCGCCGCCCTGCCCTTGCCCGCCGCCCGTGCGTTACGCCCTTGCCCGCCGCCCGCCCGCCCCCGTCCCCAGTGAGCGCCGCCGCCCCCGTCCCCAGTGAGCGCCGCCGCCGCCCTGCCCTTGCCCGCCGCCCGCCGCCCGCCGCGCGCCCTGCCGGCAGAAGAAGAAGAAGGAAGAAGAAAAAGGAAGAAGAAGAAGAAAGAAAAAGGAAAAAGGAAGAAGAAGAAAGAAGGAAGAAGAAAACAAAAGAAAAACAGAAGAAAAACAAGAAAAAGGAAGAAAAAAGGAAAAAGGAAGAAAAAAAGAAAAAGGAAGAAAACAACAGAAGAAAAAAGAAAGAAGAAAAAAAAGGAAGAAGAAAAAAAGAAAGAATTTTTAAAATTAAATACGTGAATTCACATACATTTTATGATTCACGAATATGTCATGAATATGTCATGAATATTTTTATTCCTGTTTTTATTCCTGTTTTTATTCACATACATTTTATAATTTTTAAATTCACGAATATGTCATGAATATTTTTATTCCTGTTTTTATTCCTGTTTTTTCCACAAAATCATCAATATTTTTTGAAAACCTTTTTTTTTGCAAAATCACAATGTTTTTGTATCCATGAACATTTTATGATTCATTTTTTTGAATTCACATACATTTTATGATTTCTCAAATATCTTTTTTCATTGCTATATTTTGATATACTGAATTGTTTTAAAGATGAAAAGGATAAAAACAGAAAAGAAAAAATGAAATGAAATGAAAAAGAAAAGAAAAAAGAGTGTGGCCAGCACCCCCCGCCCTGCACATGGGCCATCCCGACCCCACATATATTCGTCTCCATCCGCATCCCTGGCCAAACCCTAGCCAGTCTACTCCAAGCTCTGTTCGGACAATTTGTTTATACGGAGAGGGGCGGCGAGGGGGGCGGCGATGCGCGCGGTGTTTTTTTAGGGATCGAGAGGGGACGGCGAGGGTTATAAATGTGTTGTCCTCGCCTCCCCTCTCCGTGACGCCGTCTGCCCCCCGTCTCCGCGACACCCTCTCCCACCCCTTCCTCGCCCCCTCCTTTCGCCACCGCCCTTTCGCCACCGCCACCGCCACCGCCCCCCTTCTTCACTTAATTAATTTGTTTTTACTACATGTTTTCAGGACTGACATAATGGCGGACGATAGAGCTGACCCGATTATGGACAACTATGATCCGGACGGTGAAGCACATATGTTCGGCATCATAAACGGCGATATTCTATATGTGCCGACCGGAGAAGAAGAAGATGATATCTCTTCTTATCTGAACCTTGACGGTGAAGATGAAGGGCGCCGTCAGCAAGATGATGCCGAACAAACGTCGATAAACGACGATCTTCAAATGGAAGTAGCAACCACCTCCGGCGCCGAGGTATATATATACATTGAGCCTCTGGTGATACAAACTAACTGATGTGAATAAATATGTGTGTACTAACGCGCGCGACTCTTTCTTATTTTAGCCCTCGGCCGGATCGTCGAAACAATCGAGTACGTCGTCAAAGCGTGGCGCAACCAAGACGATGAAACAAGGAGAAACATGCACCATCGAGGTTGTCGACAGTGCAACCGGCAGGCCGCTGGAGCCCCGCAAGAACGCCACCAAGTTTGTCAGCCAATGCGGAGCCATTGTTAGAGACAACGTCTCGATCACCGTCCAGGAGTGGAATGAGCCAAAGAAGGCACGAATTGATGGTTTCACTTTTGTCGATAAGAGAACAAAAAAAGATTGCTTCAAGAAGCTTATGGAACATTTCGTTCTACCTCCGGAATACAACAAATTCGATGAGGAGGGTAACAAGATTGAGGAAAACAAGGAGAGGAGGAGGCTAGTCAAACAGTTCGCTCTTCATAAGATGGCCGACGCATTCCGGAAATTCAAGCAAAATCTAGCCCATGACTTTGTCAAGCAGAACAAGACTCCGGATTTCAAAGGACAATATGAGAAACTGAAAGATGATTGGCCAGAATTTGTGAAGCAAAAGAAATCGGAGCAGTTCATTCAAATATCGAAAAAAAATAAGGAAAATGCGGCTAAGAAGGAGTACAATCATGTTATGGGGCCAGGAGGGTATCGCCTTTGGGAGCCTAGGTGGGAGAAGATGGAGAACGAGCTGAGGGCGCGAGGAATCCGTCCAGGTACGGAGGGATGGGACCCAAGGGCCAAAAGCTGGTGGTACGGGCATGGGGGAACGCTGAACCCGGAGACAGGGGAGTGTGTTTACCGGGGCAAATTAATTAAACCCACCCAAGCCCTTATTAACGCAATGAGGGATGCTCAACAGGGGAAGATCAAGTTCAACAGAGAGAACGACGCGCTGACAAAAGCCCTCGGGAATCCTGAACACGGAGGACGTGTACGAGGCATGGGGCACATTCCGTGGAAAATAGGGTTCCCCCAGAACGATGACCCGTACGGTTACAGAAGCCGTAAGAGAAAGATGGATCGGGAAGCAGATGTTGTGGCGCGGTTGGCATCGGAAATGGATGTGATGAAGAAAACCATGAGTGTACTAGTAGCCGAAAGAGATGCAGCTCGGGTGCAGCATGAAGATCATCCAGCGGATCTCGGAAGCCAGCAGCGGAGAAGCAGCGTGGCTTCCACGGAGGCCCCACCGGCTGGTGCAGATGCACCGACGATCGAAATTACTGCACCGGAGCCTCTGGTGGTCCAAATTACTGCACCGGAGCCTCTGGTGGTCGAAATTACTTCACCGGAGCATCCTCGCTACCCCGTGGACGATATAAAGGAGATGAAAGAATGTCATCTGTATTATCCTATCGGGAACATGTCCATGAAGGTAGCCATCGGCAGTGCTTTACCATGTTTACCTGGAGCACTCCACCACAACAACCCCATTCAAGATGGCTATGCTCGTGTCACGGTGGAGGACATAGTCCAAGGGTTTGAGGACCTGGAGATTGACATTGCTACACCTGAAGGGGAGAAAAGACTTGGAGATGTCAAGCGCCATTTCATTCTATGGCAAAAGAAGTTTATCAAGTTTCCAGGCGAGGCGCCAAGGACAACAAGTCCACCCCCCTACGGTGGTGGTGGTGGCGGTGGCGGTGGTGGTGGTGGTGGTGGTGGTGGTGGTGGTGGTGGCGGTTCACCTACACCTCCGTCACGTCAGCCGACGCCGCCCCCCAGTCCACAACGTCCGGCGGGTGATCAGCCGCCGCCCCCCAGTCCTCGTCCGGCGGGTGATCAGACGCCGCCCCCCAATCCACCTCCGGCAAAGAAGCAGAAGCAGTCCTGGATTATTAACCCGGACCCTTATGTACCTAAGACCACAAAGGTACCGGAGCCATCACTGAAGCCTCTCCCCACAAGGCCTTGGGAACGTAGTGCCGAGGAAGTCGACGTGGCCGCGGCTGCTGATTTGGAGAAATGGAAGGCGGACTGCAAGAAGAAAAGAGAGCCCGAGCCCAAGCCAGTATTTTCTGATGAGCAAAAGAAGTGGGCTAAGTCATTTTTGAGCACACCGTCCCAAGCCGCGAAGAATCTGCCTAACGACTATGCACGTGAACTTCGCAGGCAGGCACTCATGTTCAAGGAGAACAAAGAGCGGGAGAAGGCCGAAAGTAAAAAAAGCGGGAAACAAGTTGCCCAGCTCGGGGAACAAAGTAAACAATCGATTGCCCCGCTTATAGTGGAAGCCTTCTGTCCGGATGACCCCGAGATCATACAAGCTGCGGCAGCACAGGGATTGACTGTAACGAGTGCCAGAGAACAAGCAGCCAACTTAGGTATTACTCTTCGTGAACTGTTAGGCCTTGATGAGGCGCCAGTGAAGGAGGTAGTAATTACATATGTCAAGAATGGGCCTCTCGTCGAGCCTGCGCAGGAAAAGGATCTACCTCCACAAATGAAAGGTCTGCTGAAATGGTACAAGGGTTACATAAAAAATAAAAACGCCAAAGAATATATTTATGCGGAAGTTAGACATGAGCATCACTTCAAACATTACTATGTACAAATTGAACTGAGTGAATTGTTCCAGCTTTTCAATCTGCGCGAGCTCGATAAATCTATCATCAGTTGCTACGTTCTGTAAGTGATTTATTAATTTCTACCCCATCTCGTTCATATTGCCTGCACTATATATATGTCCTAACTATATTGTTGTGTCCGCTATTATACATGCAGAATGAAGATTAAGGAATGCAGAGTAAGGAACATCCATGATGTTGGGTTCATTGACCCACACATCGTTAATGGACATGTGTTGGAGCGTTACCCCGCCGACGTGGAGGCAGACCTGTGGCAGTTTCTTACAAAGCAGGAACTCAAAAGTGATATTCTATTTCCTTACCATTTTGAGTGAGTGTTTCTGTCTTGAGCACATTCTCTTTTGTTTACTCCATGCATGGTATGTGGCCGGCTAATCGATGAGTTATGCATGACGTACTGTGCATGTATCGTGTCCGCAGGTTCCACTGGATTCTGCTAGTAATTAAAGTTAACACCTCAGAATGTCTCGTCCACGACTCTGTGAATATGGATCCAAAGCTTTGGGGCGGCATGAGAAGAATGCTGCAGAAGTAATTATTTTCATTCATTTGCGCTCTATATCGATCGGCCTATTTCGTTCATTTCCTAATATCAAGTAACTAATTAATAACTCTCTTGTTCATTTAATTTTCTTTGCCTCGTAGGGTTTGGAGACGGTTCGTAGATACAAAGGTCGGTGAATTCAAAAAAGAGCTAGAATTCAAAATGTTAAAGGCTAAGAATGCTGGGGATATTCAGCCACCGGAGACCAATCTATGTGGATACTATGTCTGTGAGATGATCCGGAGATACACCTCTGAGCGGGTTCCGAGTGATACCAATGCTCAGAGGAATAACCTCCGGTGGATGCTTAGTCCAGAAGCTCGCTTCCGACCACTTCAAGAGGAACTAGCTGGATGGTTCAGCAGGGAAGTCCTCCATCCTAAAGGAGAACACTATTACGAGGACGTAGAACTTTATATGCATTAAATCATGTATGGAAACTTGTTCAAAATTGTATATGGTCATCCGATGATATTGAATATATATTGTATATTCCTCTTGAATTCTTTTTGGTTCTAATTTCAAATTTATTTGAAATTGTACATTCATATGCATGTATGTAGTACCGTAGAATATATGAAACTCCTTCAAAATTAAAATAAAGCACAAAAGAAATAAAACAATACAAATTAAACAGAAAACAGGTTTAAGGGGGGGGGGCTAAAACCCTAAACCTGCGGCGGCCTTTAGTCGCGGTTGTCCAGAAGAACCGCGACTAAAGGTCCTCCGCCCCGACGGCCACCTGCCGCCCACGTGGACGGGCCTTTAGTCGCGGTTCTTAAGCAACCGCGACTAAAGGGGGGGGGCCTTTAGTCGCGCCCGGTCTGTCGCGGTTGCGCAACCGCGACTAATGGCAGTTGCGAACCGCGACCAAAGGCCCTTTTTCCACCAGTGCGCCATACACACGTGTAGCGCCTTGCATCGAAGCGCCGGCCAGTACAGCTTGTGGTTCACGAGGAGGATGAGAGCCACCGACACCATGAAGCTCGCCGCGTTGCAGTACAAAAAGGCCGTGTAGCGGTGCGGATAGGTATCGACAAGGACCGGGTATCCCGCGCGATGACCAAGCTTCTCGTCATTCGCTGGCCAGAAGCCGCCCGGCGGGGTCAGCCCAGCTTGATAGGTGAGCGCCGCCACCAAGATGACGATTAGCAGCAGCACCTGACGCTTGTCCTCCAGCTTCTCTTGTTCAGCTTCAGCAACGACATTCTCGTTCACTCCTCCGATAAAGAATACGATATGGACAACGGCGTAGACCAAGACGAGTCCAATCATGGCGACGAAATAGATGGACGTGCTTGCATCTCTGGCACTCCCGGCGGCGTAGGCGATGACGAGGCCGATCAGGTCCAGTACCATGGATGCCACCAAAGTGCGGAGCGTGAGCAGGAACTTGCTCTGTACCATCATGACCACTAACAGAGATGTCACGAAAACTGCTGAGTTGCTGTAGAAGAACAGCCAGTAACGTGCAGGATTTGTCGTCTGTAGCACCGGCTGGCCGATCTTATGCCCATCCAGGTTGTCTTGCCAAAGTCCGCCCGGTGGATCCAGTGCTGCTTGGTAAGTGATGCATACCGCGAAGCTAGCAAGTACCATAGCGAAAAAGCAAGTATTTTTCAAGGCTGGGTCCGCAAGTGCCTCGTCACCTGCATAATCAATCAATTGGCCAGTTATGAAATCAAATTCTGATAGTGATAACCCAACATGCAGTACACCCACCACTTTGTATAACGCGCGTGAGTATGCTAATTTACATAAAAACAATAATATATACAATACCAAATAAATTTAATATGAAAAAGAGAGTGGGTTTCCTACACCCAGCTCGGTGTACCCACGATGCACCTAGGCAAGAAAACTGAGCAAACCATTTCAAAAAACAAATTGAAACTTTATGGGAATGATCATCAACAAATATTATGGGCGCTTGTAAAGTTTGGTGGTCAAATAACATTCGAGGAGCTCTATACAAAGAAAAAAAAATCACTGAAAAGTAGTCAAAATGTAAGTGCACTGTTTGAGCAGATTTTGTAATATTGTCTTTTTTGTATGGAGCTCCTCAAATGTTATTTGACCACCAAACATTGCAAGCACCCATAACATTTGTTGATGATCATTCCCACAAAATTTCAGAATTTTTTTGAAGTGTTTTGCTTAAGAGTGGGGTTAAGTTGAGCCACTACTTTCCCTATAAAAATATATTTCACGAAGGAAAGATGTACTAGCGTTGATTTTTTTCCACACATAAACGACTCAATGCTTTCGAAACTTAACTTATAATAATCGGCTTCTCTGTAGTAATTTAGATTGACTGCCTAATAATCGGCTTCTCTGTAGGGAAAATGCATCCTACTACCGGGTGTAGTTACACTCATTTCTCATATACTACCATGTGATAGTATATACTCTACTTTATTATTTTTAGTATGTTCACATACTATATCTAAGATACTCTAAAGCGAGTTATGTGAAAAATTGCATGTGAGCCCATTTTTTATAATATTTATGAAATACGTACATATTTGTACGTACAAAGGAGTATGCTCAAAATATACAACATACTACCTCAAAAATAGTATATATACTACCTAAACATTCTTACATACTACATACTATGCGTACATATTCTCCCATATGATAGATACTACCTAGAACGTATGAAACAAAATTGGGAGTAACTACACCCGGTAGTAGGAAAAATTGTCATATATATATATATATATATATATATATATATATATATATATATATATATATATATATATACGGCTGCGCTATAGTGAGCGTGCGCGCATTTTGAGTTAATCTACGCGCCGGCCGCTGCTCCTAATCACGCGCACGCGGGTGCGCGGGGCACGCGGGTCGCTCAGAAGGCCAAATTTTGAGGGTAACTGTATATGCAAAATAAAGTAACACGCTTTATTTCTGTTACCATGTGTTTCTCCGCTACGCAGGCTGCTGCTACTAATCACAGGCGGGTGCGCCGGTCGATGAGAAGGCAGATTTGGTGGGTAACGGCATGTGCAAAATAAAGTAACATGTTTAGTTATATTACCATATGTGTTGCTCCGCTACGCGAGATCTTGCGTCAGTATTCATTGCCCGTAATAAAATAAGTATAGATGGTAATGGACCTATGTTTTTTACCGGCTCTAAGACATCATGATTTCATTTGTAAACATTGCCAGTAATAGATTAAGTGTAGATAGTAATGGACCTAGGTTTTTACCGGCGGCTCTAAGCCATCATGATTTCATTCCTAAACATTGTCAGTAATAGATTAAGTGTAGATAGTAATGGACCTAGGTTATTTACCGGCAGGTAGATATGAAGGTTGCATCCCTAATCATTGCCAGTAGTAGATTAAGAGTAGATAGTAATAGAGCTACGATTTTTTTTCTGTGTAGGCGTGCGAGGGATGACTGTTAACTAAAGTATGGCAACGGTAACGTGTTACTATTTTTTTTTTTCTGAGAGAAGGCTGGCAAAGCGACACCAGGGCGATGGTAATCCATTACTATCTTTTTGTCTAGGAGAAGGCCAGCAAAGCGCCGCCAACAGTTTTGGTCGTAAGCGTTACGATCAATCTTTTCCCACGTCGCCCGCGCCCTTCCACCTGGTTAGCGCGTCGGCCTAATTAGTCGCGTAGGTTGGCTCGGTTGAAGTGGCCGGAGCGTAGGATAAGGTAGAATGCGCGCAGCCATAGTTTAGCAAGCCTATTAGCATTGGCAACACAGAAATAGCAAAACTTAGGGGGGAGTGGATTTTCTACTCGAGAGTAGCCACTACTTTCCGAATTGGGAGTAGCGTTATTTACCAAAGCAGATTCCGGTTCCACACCAGTATTAGCAAGAAAGATCAACAAATTGGCAAGAGCATATACCTGCGGAACTTGATTTCCTCGACCATAGGCAGAAAGTATCACGCATGTTCTTGATTACTTCCCAACGGAAGACGTTATTAAGAGCCAGCTGCAGGAATACGCACGCAGGAACCGCAGCGGATAGGGAAATGACCTTGGCGGTATCGAGGGTGTCCCTGGAGGCCCCAGCAGCATACGCCCCCATAAGGCCCATGAGTGCGACGGCGATTAAGCCGTAGACCGCCAGGAACCGCGCCGAGATGGTCCTGTTCAGCTTCTTGTCGAGGAGTAGCAGGATGATGAGCAAGGAGGCGACGAGCGCCGTGGTGTTGCACATGAAGAAGGCCTGGTACCTCCGGAGCCCCCTGTCATGTATGATGGGGTCTCCGGCGAGGTGAAGAAGGCGGCCGTCCTCCTGCTTCTGGGTGCTCCTCCAGAAACCACCAGGAGGGTTCAGCCCGGAGGCATACGAGATCGTGAAGGCGAAGGTCGCCAGCAGCATCAGCACTTCGATCTTCTCCTTCTCTTGGTAACCCGTGTTTGTATTTCTTGGGTTCATGATGTTGTCCGGGTGGCTGGTCAGACTGAGGTAGCCTATAAAAGTATACACAATGTAGGCCAAGATGGGAGAAGCGAGTGCCATGACAAAGATAGTGGTCAAGGCGTAGCGGCTGGCCCCGCCGCCGTAGGAACACATGAGAGCGACTAGGTCGAGCAACATGACAACCCATAGCAGCACCGTCCAGACCTTGCTGTTCCTCCGCAGCATGACCAGAATAAGGCAGACAACGACCGACGATACGAACGCCGTGGCATTGCAGTAGTTGAAGATGAGGTACCGATGGTTGTGAGTGTCCCGGAGGATCGGGTCGCCCGTGACGTGCCCACCCTCCTCCTGCGGCTTCCAGTCTCCCCCCGGCTGGTTGAGCCCGGAGAGGTAGGTCACCATCGCCACCAAAGTGGCCAGCAGCACAAGTTGATCTTTCAGCTCGTATAACTTCCCGTCTGAATCTATGTTGGATGTCGCCATTTGATTTGTCAGTGGCGGCTGGTGTGTGGATGAGATATGCATCACCCTGCTAGCTTGCTGGGAGATCCTTGCATTGGATAGCATTAGGTTAGTTCTATATACGGATGGTGTGAGCAAATCTATATCTGTTAGTACTTTACTTATTTTCAGTTTAAAAGTTATCAGAAAATATGAAATAAATACTGGAGCATATCTCTAATGTAATAAGATGATCCAATGAAGGGATTGTGAAAATATGCATTTATATGTGTCCTCAGCAAAAAGAAACAAACAAACAAGCAAGCAAGCATTTCAGCTCAATACGACATAAATATATATTGTACTTGTTTTTTTTATCCAGGACACATAAAGTTGTATTTTTTTTTTCAATGGCTCCATTAGATCATGTTATATTATAGGTGTGTTATTTCAGGATTTTTGGAAAGTTTTGCAACGTCAAAAACCTTTAGGTAGAACCTGAACATATAGATCTAACACAACTTTAAACATGACAAGTTACCTATCCATGCTGTGTGAGTTCCGAATCAGAAGTGTATTGCCGACTGGCCATGCTGTAATTTTTTGAAGTTATAGACCATCGGATAGAATTGCGAACCCTCAAGCAGGGTTTGCATCAACTGACCCAACTTAAAGCAAGGCTAATAATGATGTTCTATCATTTAGACCATCATTTACATCAACTCCTACTAGAGCATGGCTAATAATAAAGTTAAGTGCTGGTGCTATCTCATTGTCACATCACCTGCAACCAATATATTAGTATACCCATATAATAATAATTAGCTCCCTGTTGGTGTATCTAACAAAGGGGGGCGTTTTGCAACCGACTATAAATATATAGAGCTTCTCTTCTCTATCATCTCCTCTCTCCTCGAACAAGAAAAAAAAAACTGATGTGGCAACTCTTAAATTCCACCTACATAATCTTATTTGATTTGCTCAAGGATGGCTATTAGATTCCACCTTTTCTTCCGTATTTGTTATATTTTCATAATAGCACGTGTAGAGATGGGTTGTTGCATTATTGCACAATCCCCCTTTTTTTTTCTTGTCCCTCCCATTCACATAGAAAGAAGTGTCACGTAAGCGGGCTATAAACCGCTTATCATATTTGCTATTAGACATGACTCAAACTAGGTGCCCGAACCAAGAATGAAGAAAAAAAATTAATACAAAATATTAAAACATAATCTGACGCGCATGCGGCTGCAAGCTCATCCTCTGCAGTCTGTATGATGCAATGGTAGCTAGAAGTAAGCCATAATCTTGGACATATCCACATCAACACGATTGTGACTTCATTCGCGGTACCAATTTCAGGAAGAAAGGGATAAAAAGTTGTGTCTGGATGCAACATACATGATGCTAGGGGGGGGGGGATAATTGTTCCACATTGCGGATCTTCCGAAGGTTTATATGAAAAAGCTCACCGGCACCGCAAAGTAGATTGGTTAAATTTTGCTGGATTTTTTTTGTAATGTAACGAGGGTTAAATACTTATTTTTTTACTCATGTCTATCTACTTTTTAGTACATGATATTTGGGCCATTGATACATTTCTAAAAGTGTATTTTGTGAGTGCATCATTCTTATTTTGTTGTACGTGTTAAATACTTGTTTTTATCTTGTGTTAATCCGTTGTAATTATGTTTATCGACTTTATTGCTTAACACGCAAGATTTTACATGCTGATACATTACTACAGTAGTATATGTGATCTTTCCTATATGCATATGAATATAATGCAACAAAGACACCAACAAAATCAGTAGTCAATTTGTAAATATGCTAGATAATTTCTCGTATGCTCTATAGTGTAGGTTAGCAAGTCTATGCCCACTTGCCACATTAAGCATGGCTATAAAAATATTTTGGTTCCATTCCTCTTTGACATCCTCATATGTTTTTAGCGTGATCCACGAAAGGTTTTTTTATTTCACATACAATCGGATGCATCTTTTTATAAATAGAAAAACCAACAAATAAATGTGGTCGATCGTTATGCCTTAAAGAGACGAGCAACTTGGTAATCTAGCTCTAACCACTCGAGTACATATTACAGTCGCATGCAAATTAGAACCATGTTCAGGAATCAATTACGAACATGGTAGCCAAAAAGGTTGTTTACTAGGAATCAATTACGACTACATGTTTCTCTATAGTACATATTTCCCTCGACTGAAAATATACATCAAGTAACTGCAAAAGATTTGAGGTCGTGTGTCAATCTACTACTAGCCTCTACTTTAAATTATAAGAAATTTTGGAGCTGTACATGAAGTCCTTGCAAAATATCTAACATCACGTTTCAATGCATTAGTATCCCCAATTATCCATCGCGTGATGATTTGGCATCGCATAAGTGGATATTTCAGTATTTGATGAATAATTAGTTTGTGGTGTTTTATCATGGTTGCATGGATTATTTATCAATGTATATTGGCCTCTAATTTGGTACTCTAACCACATTGTACAATAGAGATGAAAGAAAAATTGTGAGAGTGGTGTGTATTAGATGTAGTAGATTCAATTTGTTAAATATTGCAAGTGGTAGAAAGGGGTGGGGGAGAAAATTGATGCGTTCCATATGATATAAAGAGGGGGGGGGGGAGAACTTTGATGAGTTTCCCTCACCAAGGGTAACAACATAATTAACACAGAAGTTTCGAGCGATACATCACCTACATTTTAGGCTAGGTCTTCACCATGCATGGACTGTATAACTGTTTTTCTAATACATTTCAGTAATGTGCCTTTTCAATTAAATTTCTAGTTTCAGTAATTTTTTATTTTAATTTTTTATGTCTGAACTCATAATAAGTTCTTCTTATATAAATTTTCAATGCAACATTTTGCAATTTTTCTATTTTTGCTATCTTCACCAATCTTTCTAAATAATTGTAGTAACGTTTGGTATTTAAAATAATCTTGTTTGCGTAGATGACAAATATATGGCGGTGATTTTACTAGCATTTAGATGCCACATCACTGAAAGTCAATTTGAAATGACCCAAACTTCATCAATTGATGATAGACATATCAACATTGTGTTGTTAACGATGACAGTACGCCAAGTCAATGGTTTACATCATGGTTCAAGTAAACTACCCAACCATTCAAGTGGATTAAGTAAATTTCCTCTCATGGTTTACATCATTAAATTCCATTTTGAATATTTCCATCATTTCTGGCTTGTTTTGCCAATAAAAATGGACAAGGTGTTGGCCTAATTTGTAGTTCGGATGGAAAATATATAAAGCAAACGAGAAAGAGTAAATTTGTTGACTTGATTCTCTAAAAGAAATGCTGACTTGATGACATTTTTTATGACATCATCCCATGCAAGCTTTCATGTATGATTTAGGCTGATTTTGGATTTGGACATGCCTCCTTTAATACAAATATAAATATTGACATTAGCTGCTAAGTTCAACCATTATGACTTGGAATCAATTGTGGGGATATGTTATCATATATGGACGAGAGTAGCGGTTTGTTTGGTTATTTTTTAGCAATATAATAGACAACCCACACTCTAGTAACATTGCAGCCGAGACACTCAACATCGCAGTCCAGACAAAGCACATAGGAATTATATGACTTATACTTGATCAAACTAATATTGACCCATGAAAATAAAATATTGCATTTAGTAGGGTGATCCTTGTGTTCCGTGAAAGTACTTACCATACCATCTTCCATTGTTATTACTAGCTTGCTGTCAACTTTCTTGGCTTCGTTTTCCTTCTCAGTGATAATGTTCTCAAATTCTGCAAGTATTGTTTGTTACTATTTATTTATATAGAACTCACATGCTATTGTATTATACAAAAAAAAATAATTTGCGACAATTTGTGTATTAAAGGATATGAAATATGGAAATAGATTGGTGATTGTCATAGACAATTTTCAAACATTATTGTGCTAAAGAGATGTTGAGCATATGTAAAGTAGAAAGTGTCAGTATTTCGACATAAGGCGCCAACTATTTTCTTATGGTTCTACCAATTAGTGTGCATCATATCATAGCAAATGAGAATAAGCGATGTAACCAAAATATTATATTTGTGTAAGACCTTCTCCGTCCTAGGCTGTTTTTCTCATTCATTTTATTTGTATAATGTTTTACTAGTTTACACGTGCTGGTTGTATCCACCTTGTTATGTGTTGGCCGGATATTACCTCAGTACAATTTTATCAGCTCGATATAACAGTTCAGAGAAAAGGTCCTTTATCAGAAAAATATGTTCTGATCAAGCATAAAAGGTTTCAAAGATATCCTTGATATAGGATCTTAAAATCATAGACATATTATCTTAAATTGTTTCGCAAAATTTATAGTCCGCCATGAAAGAGAAGGCCAAGAAGAGGACAATTAAATCCTAGACAGTATGCCATAAATAGTTCTGTGGAAATTATTGTCAAATCTCAAACTGTGAGCTTGATTCACCATAAATTACCAAAGTTATCTCCACTCCTATATAGCATGTGTTCCCCTCGCCCCACCTAGTCTATCAGTGTAATTTTTCACGGGCCAGAACGGATTTCTACCCCTTCGTCTCACATCCTCTTTTATGAGAACTCGATTGCTTGTTCCCTACCTAGGCCGCTAACAAGTTGTGCCATAGTGTCTTATCGTAAATTTCCACGGGAGTATCAGGATAAAGATTGAGTAGTCGTGAGGGGATTCACAAATGGGGAAGTGAACGAAACACTCGTGGTGTGGGCATAAAATCTATTTATCCAATTATATAATGTCTCTAAATCTCACTGGTGGGATCTTACAGTAATTGCACTATAAAATAATAGCAAAATTAATAATTACAAAATGTCATTCTCACAAGGCCAATGAAACGAAATCCTCCATTCCTCATCCCCGAGCCCCACTCTTGTAATTGAGGGAAGACATCCTAGCAGTATCATGAAGTGAGGGATGGTGTGCAAATCATGCATATCCTCCCAACCATGGTTGGGGATCTGTGCCCTTATTATTTATAGCCCCTAGCTATCCTTTACGCCGGGAATTCATGCTCGGCTTATCAAGGGTCGGAGGTAGAGCTGGGCATGGGCAACCTGGTCCAATGACACGGTTTGAGCTCGTCCCATAAGGATCAAGTGAGGTGGGGCGTCATTGTTTTGCACTCCAAAAGATAGTCTGAATGGGGCTTCTGTCGTTCAGATCAGTCTTGCACATTTCAACACTCGAAAACAACATTCACGCTGGAATTTGAGTCTTCGGGCTTGGTTTAGTCAGACTTTACAAGGTCGTCCAAAAACCCGACCCAGCCGGTCGCATGCAAAGGATTAGTCAGAGGGCACTTCCCATTTTGTTCTTACGAGCAATGATTAGCATGAGCACCATTATGAGTTCAGATACATACATCATATATTCATCGGGGCGTGTCTCACCTGAAGAAAAAAAATCTGAGTCTTTCTTGTTTTGTCTCGAGGCATCATCAAGGTGTCCTTGAATGGTGATTTGCATAAGGGCATCTCAAATTGATCCCCCCATACTTGTTTATTGGAGGATAAAAGCAGGCTAACTGGATGTAACTGAACTGGCTAACGGTAGAGGAGGATAAATTATCTTCCTCGGGACAAAAAGTTCGGCAAAGTCTCTCAAAATACTCGACCGAAGCCATGGAGAGCAAAACTTTCAAGACCCCCCTTCTCCCGCTCGAGGGGCCACCCCTTCCCGCCGCCGTCGCCCATATAGTCACCGCAGCCACCACCAATGCCCCCGATTCAGTCCAGGATGGAGAGGCAAGACCTTTCCGCCACTACTAGCCACCGCCACCGGCCTGTCGCTGCCCGAAACAACCCTCCCACGGCCGCATGCACGAGAAATTAGATTGGTCACTAAAAACCTCCGCTGGGCCACCCCACGAGTGTTGGGACACGTTGCATGGAAAACAAAAATTTTCTACGCACATGCAATGATCTATCCATGGAGATGCATAGAAACGACGGGAGAGTGTGTCTACGTACCCTCATAGACTGTAAGCGTAAGCGTTTCACAATGTGATTGATGTATCCGAACTTTCTTCGTGCTCCAACCGATTTAGTACCGAATGCACAGCACCTCCGCGTTCTACACATGTTCAGCTCGGCGGCGTCCTTCGCCTTCTTAATCCAACAAGACGGCGCGGTAGTAGATGAGTTCCGGCAGCACGACAGTGTGGTGACGGTGATGGTGATGTGATCTCCACAGGGCTTCGCTTAAGCACTACGAAAATATGACCGAGGGAGTAAACGGTGGACGGGGGCACCGCACACTGCTAAGACAATGTTTTTCCTTGTGTTGCGCCTCCTCCCCACATATATATAGGTGGGAGGGAGGTTGGAGCAGCCAAAAGAGGCGTCCAAGTAGGATTCCTCCTACTTGGAGTCCCTCCCAAGCCGAGCCCCTCCCCTGCCTTATATAGGCGCGAGGGAAAGGCAGGGGTGGGTGGTGCCCCGCCCCCTCCTTTCCTTTCTCCCATGAGACAGAAAGGAAGGAGGGGCTAGCCCTCCCCCCTTTCCTTCCCTTAGGGCCTGTTGTCCAAAGAAGGGGCGCACCAAGGGCTGGTCTGTTCCCCCTTTGGCCCATTAGGCCCATATCTTTGCCGGGGGTGCCCGAAACTCCTTTCCGGTGACCCAATAAGTACCCCATACCATCTGAATCACTTCCGATGTATGAATACCATCATCCTATATATATCATTCTTTACCTCTCGACCATTTCGAGACTCGTTATCATGTCCATGATCTCATCCGGGACTCCAAACAACATTCGGTCACCAAATCACATAATTCATATAATACTCTATCGTCATCGAACGTTAAGCGTGCGGACCCTATGGGTTCAAGAACTATGTAGACATAACCGAGACACCTCTATGGTCAATAACCAATAGCGCAACCTGGATGCCCATATTGGCTCCTACATATTGTACAAAGATCTTTATTGGCCGAACCATCATGACAACATACGTAATTCCCTTTATCCATCGATATGTTACTTGCCCGAGATTTGATCGTTGGTATCTTCATACCTAGTTCAATCGCGTTACCGGCAAGTCTCTTTACTCGTTCCGTAATACGTCACCTCGTGACTAACTCCTCAGTCGTTTGCTTGCAAGCTTATGATGTGTATTACCGAGAGGGCCCAAAGATACCTCTCCGATACTCGGAGTGACAAATCCTAATCTCGATCTATGCCAACTCAACAAACACCTTTGGAGATACCTGTAGAGCCTCTTTATAATCACCCAGTTACATTGTGATGTTTGATAGCACACAAGGTATTCCTCTGGTATCCGGGAGTTACATAATCTCATAGTCGAAGTAATATGTATTTGACATGTAGAAAGCAATAGCAATAAAACTGAACGATCATTATGCTAAGCTAACGGATGGGTCTTGTCCATCACATCATTCTCCTAATGATGTGATCTGGTTATCAAATGACAACACATGTCTATGGTTAGGTAACCTTAACCATCTTTGATCAACGAGCTAGTCTAGTAGACGCATACTAGGGACATAGTATTTGTTTTTGTATTCACACATGTATTTAAGTTTTCGACCAATAAAATTCTTGCATGAATAATAAACCTTTATCATGATTAAGGAAATATAAAATAACAACTTTATCATTGCCTCTGAGGCATATTTCCTTCAACCAGAATCACCGCCGGCAGCAAGGTCGGTGGCAATCCCACCGCATTTCTGGTGATGGAAGGTTGTCGTCCCCCTACTTTAGCTGCTGACAAGTGAGCTAGGAAGAAGACATCGACTGCACCAGCCCTCATCGAGAAGGTATGGTAGCAAATAAGAAAAATAAGAAGGTGGCTCTGGTACCTCGTCCTTGCTTGCGGATCGTACCCTATCTTTGGCCACCACTACAACCACTCCTCTAGCGCATCCGCCATTTGGGAATTAAAGCTCTCATTTAATTCAATTAGAAAAGATATGTCATAACACATACTCCCTCCGTTCCTTGATATAAGGTGTATAGATTTTTGAGAAAAAGTCCGAAATATAAGGTGTATTGCATTGCACCACTTGTTTGGATAATTTTTTTAGGGATTTGATTACATTTCCGTATATCGGGAAAGCTCCTCTATTTCCTCATGTCAATTAGTCAGGTGTAATCTCGCCCAAAACTTGTGAAATTTTTCCTCCACATGTGTTCTTTAATTTCCATGCCAAAAACTATACACCCTATATCTAGGAACGGAGGGAGTATTTAATAAGACCTTACTCAATCACACATCATTGGAAAAAGTTGAGCAATTTTCTCGCAAAAATAGCACGAGCGAGATATTCTTCCTTAACGTGGATCTCAATTGCTGGAAGAAGTACAAAGGGCAATGGAAGAAGTGGAAGAGTCAAACTCCTCTATCGGGTCCACCACTGCTATCACCAAGAGTCATGGTGATGAAGTGCTCGATGAAATGCCATCAACGTAAAGAGAATTGTATTTTAATTTTGGTTGGTGCATTGTTTGGTTATTGCTTCTTCTTGTAGGGTAACAAAAACATGATCGGATCCTTGTTGTCTTTGGAGGTTGACAACGATGCTAATGAAGATGCCAACAAGAGACCAAATGGTAACAAGATTGCAAAAGAGAGAAAGCGAAGAAGAGCATTTGGTCGCACATACAAAGAAGATCTTGCGGACATGATTAAGACCAAGAAAGCCTTGTCGGCTGATAGCAAAGTACATAAGGCAGATGGAATGATATCAAGTTGTTAGAGGACAGGAAATTGTGTTCAAAGTTGCCGGCTGAAGAGAGGAATTCGAAGGTGGGGGAGCATATGCTTGCACTGAACGAGGAGAGGCTTGTGAACAAGAAGAAGGCCAAAGAACATGCTATAATGTTCATGTATCGAACACAATGGATGCCATGGCAAAAAAATTAGGAGCTCACTCGTTGATCTAGATCTAGATCTAAACTGAGGTGTCTCTTTGGAATGGTGGTGGTGGACTTGTGGATGGAGGTGGGGATGATGGTAGTGGTGGCCATGTGGATGGTGGTGATCTTGATTTCTTTCATTAGGATTGTGTTTTAATTTGCATGCCTTTGGTTGGGCTCAATGTGCGATAACATGCTATGTTGTGGTGATTTCAGATCGAACTTAATCAATGGTGGTGCCTTTTGGATGAACTATCTGAAGTTTTTAATTTGAATTGCTTGTATCAAGACAATTGATGATATACTATGCAATTGTTTGAAATATATGCGGCCAGGCTAAAGAATTGAGAAAAAAATACAGAGGATCAGTTAGGTCCAGCCACCTTAAGTGCAGCAAAATTATCCTCCACTAAAGATACTGGGCTTAATCCTCCTCTAAATTATAGAGGATCGATTAGAGATTCCCAACACCATACGAAAAGTTCATCTGCCTAGATGCATTTTTCCCGTTGAAGTTTCCAGTAACACACCGGTTGCCAAAAAATTTGGTGACCACCGCAAAAATTCCGCACTATAAGAACACCCAGAACATTATCAAAATAGTGCTCGTATGCATGTTTTATCATAACCCAACTCCCGACCTATTGGTATGTGGTGCAACCTATCTACTAAAAGTTGAAGGGAAATAATCTCCCTTCTAATTTATTGGTCTTGGTGCAAAAGCGATAAATCGAACTCATGAGTTTCCTTTGAAGTAAACAAGTTTTGCTAACGACTACTCCCTCCATCTTAGTTTATTGGTCCCATGTATATGGTGTCAAACTTTGACCATAAAATTAACTAATAAACTATAAACTATATTTTATGAAAAGTAGATGGTGGAAATCCTTTTTTGAATACAAATCCAAAGTTTATTTTGTCTAGCATATAAATCATATTCCCTCAATTCCTATATGTAAGTCTTTTTAGAGAATTCAATATGGATTACATATGGGTGTATATAGACGTAGGTTAGAGTGTAGATTCACTAATTTTTCTCCCTATGAAGTCCATATTGTAATATCTAAAAATTCTTATATTTAGGAATGAAGCAAGTACATTGTTAGTTGTATAGATGGTCAAACTTTGACCCAAAATATGAGGATGGCTAATAAACCTGGATGGAGGTGGTGGAACACAAAGAATTTTGTCTACATAATGGGTTAAACTAATTATGATTTGACAATAAATATATTTAAATTCCAAATCCATTTGAGCTTTTCAGGCAAAAAATTCAAAACATCTCAGATTTTCCCAAAAATGGCTTTTTGCGCTCTACAAGAAACACGGTATTGCGAAAAAACCTTGATGGGAACACATGACCTTTAGTATGCTTTGGATAATCTACAATATGGAGCTAACAAGGGACTCAAATGTTGGATGTTCTTAGATAATGAGGGAGCTGAGAAATTTTCCTTCCCTTACAAGTAGAATAGGAGGGTTAGGAGCATAGTCTGACGATTCCAGAAGTTGAAGGTATTGCTGATAAGTGGTGAATTACGACATCACAATGGTTCATGTTATGAATATGGCAAACTAGTCGATATCAATTTGTGAAATGCGTATCAATTGTTGTCAAATTTTTTACTGCTAGCCCTAGAGTTGCACTGCTACAATGTATTTTGTATGTGTATTGTGCAAACTAGTTAGGCTATTGAGAGACAATGTAACTAGAGTTGCACTGCTAGCAGCCTATTATCTAAGCATTATTATTTACGAAAATCCCCACTACAAAAATATTTTATACTAGGCACGATGGGTGGTATGACAAAACCACGAGTACTCTGGACACTATTAATATGTGAATTTCACCACCTTCATTATTTCCATACCATTGTAGTAATTGCTCCATTTACGCCTATCATGGTTGTTTCAGCCCCATCATGTGCTTTCTTTTTCTCTCATGCAATATTAATGAGCGTGGCATGATGCCCATGTTGGGTGAAAACGCTGAGATGGGGATACAGAGATGGTGGCGTCTATCAGTTTCCTTCAATTTGTTAGAGGTCTTGTCTTGAGATTCTAGCTTGGCACATCCACTTTACGTTCCTTCTATGGGATGAAACCTTCCAGCTGACTTTAATGCTTCAGCCAGAGGGTGTTGATGCATAGTTTAAGATTTTTGGGACCTCTCCTCTTTGTCCATGGAGAATGATAATTTCTTAGACATCCATATGCCTTTGTCTTATGGTGGAAAACTTGGATACAAGACTCAGTGGCACTCTTCTTGATAGAAGTGATGGTTGACAGTTTGTCTTCCAGTTTGTTGTGGAATATGTTGTTTCACCATGAAGCCAATTATAAGCTGCTAGGTGGTGCTTTCTTTCAAGATGATGATGGTTGGGGTCACACTACTGGTCTTTTATGCTTTTAGCATCTTATGTTCATGTTGTCCACATCGTTGATGCTAGGTATATTAATTTGTATTCACTTGATGATTATAGAATACTCCTTCCATTTATTTTTTTCTCCGTGCATAAGATTTGTCTTAGATGAAACTTCGTAATGTTATACCAAGTTTATAGGGGAAAAATTCGATGCATCATGTGCAAGGTTTACGAAGCTCAACTAAAGACAAATCTTATATGCGGAGTAAAAATAAACAAAGGGAATACTTTAAAAAAAGCAGTTATGCTTAGATCCCCCAGTTATGCTTAGTGCTTGGTTTACGTTATTTAAGCTGGCTTTATAATGCCTATATCCTAGGAAGTAAGAATTGGAGAATCAACCACTACACTCAATACCACCCCACCTCTCCCATTGCCCTAAGACAACCTACTTCTTGCCGGAATGGCCAAGCTTAGGTGTATTTATTCCCACCAATATATTATCCACCCTAACCATCCCACAATTATCCACCACATGGAAGCCCATTTTTTTGTAAACTAGGATATTCCCTAGAGTAATATAGATAGAAAAGTTTGTCTATGAAACTTTTGTCAAACGAAACATGTGCATCGATATGAAAGTGATACATAAATTAACAAAAAGATCACCTGCCCATGAATCTTGTGGATATGAAATGGAAACTTGTGGCACAGAAGTCCTGATCAAAAGAAACATTTATTTTTCTCATTGAAAAGAAAGCTCAAGCATGCAGGGTAATAGGGCACATAGGAAAGTCGGTTTGTGGGCTCGACTCAAGGGAATAAATATTAAAGGAAAGGACATGACGTAGAAGTAGAATACATTTTTGTATATAATCAGTACCTGGTAGCTTCCATGTTATCATCTTCCCATGTGTTCCTTCCTTGAATTCCAAATTGGTCGTCAAAGCCTTCCTCTGAGATCTCAAATTTTATATGGCGTTCTTCTGGAAACTTGCTAAGTGTAACCTCTACTATAGACTCAGTATGTGTCCCTTTATCTCCAACGCCCCCTAGATCAGTTTCAGTTACTAAGAAGTTAGATGGGAAACATAACACTCATCATATGGATAATAAAATAAAATGAAAGGGATTGTTTGCTTTGAAAGATTGAGGAAATGTAGAGATGAGAAAAACGTAAGAAAATAATATGATTGCACGTGCAAAACATAGGATTGAAGAACACATAAATTCAATAAAATTTCACATTTCATTGAGATGATTAGGAAAAACATAGGAATCCAACTAAACGAAGTTAAATCAAAATATAATTTAGATATTATTATCCCACTAAATACTCCGGTCACATACTTCCCCATAGAAACTATGAGAACATGCTAAAGTGGATATCAAACTCTATGTTTGAGTGATGATGAACGCAACATGCATTCTTGCTGGTATCAATATGTTACGAACAAACTAGCTACCTTGTCTTTTCTTACGCGGAATGAATATTGAGACAATAATATCTGAATATTTTTCCCCATTAATTTCGAAAACATTTCACTAAGGATTACCACCAAAATAACTTGCTAATGAGTGTACGGAATATTTTACAGAAAACATGGTGTTGATTTTGAAGCCTTTGACAATTCAATTGGGAACAATAGATTGATGATCATCACAAGGGGTTGGACTCAAGTTCTGTGGCCCATTGACATCAAGGAGGACACAATTTAGGCCTTCCACTTCTACTACTTCTTCACCAAGCTGAATGTCCTTCGACTATCTTTTTACCATATATGATGGTATTGATGGAGAAGGTTTTATATGCCAATCATGAAGTACTATTGTGTTTCTAGTTTCGATGCTTGTTCATATGGTTCTTGAACATATGTTGGATATGTTTGGAATATTTGAGTATGCAATATGTGCATTATTTTTAAATTTAATATATGAGAAAATATCGTGGGCTTAAAATATGAGGAAATAAATCTGATGTGTTACTCATTACATTGCAGAACACACCATGTGCAATGAAACCTGTTTTCCACCGGGTGTGATGGACACCCGCACTCCCCACAGCACATGACCATGTGATACCCCCCCCCCCACCATCACACACACAATTTCCTGTCATGATTTGTGAAATCTGCAATGGATATCTTAAAACTTGTGTCATGAACATATTTGCACTAGTGGAGAGAGCCTTTTGCAACTGATTATGCCTCTGACTCAGGATGGTCATCCTAGATTTGGCACTTTATGATCGAGATTCGTTGTCTCACTTCTCGAGACATTTTTGGATGTCATTCCTTATTCATGTTGGTTGTCAAATGTGCAGTTTTTCGTGAAGCAAATTAAGGGGTGTTTGGTTATTACTTCTTTGTAAATTAGTGTGGTGAGTGTTGCCATTCTTGGATTGTATGTTTCTACCCTTTTTATATTGGCGGGTATGCTTTTGTTAGTTGTGTGCATCATATACAAATTTTCATAGTGGAGTTGGTGAGGTTGGGTCAATTTATTTGTATTAACTTAATGCATAACAAAAATGTCCTTTTCCATAAAAAAAGTAGAATATTAACCCTAGATCTCCTACTCAAATCATTGACCGATGGAGAATCAATGTCTCTGTCAATACTTGTTCCTGGCTATTGCCCAGAAAACATGTTGGTTACTCAAGCTCTATGGATCTTTTTTGTTGGAAAGTTCACACACAAATTTCAAACATACAGTATACATCCATACGGCAATTTGGAGTTTTCTTCAGAATTTGTTGAAACTTAGAAATGCCCTTTTTGATATATAGTTTTTCCGGAAAACAAGCTCCATTGAGCTCGAGCAACAAAAGGCTGCATTTTGTGATAGCTTCCTTGGGTAAAACCATCAATCATTCGGTGTATTTCCTCCCGCATATATCTTTACACCTTAAGCTTCTCAAAAATTACCCAACACATTGTAGCATGACTGGAAAATCTAAAGCAAGACAAAAATATCCATAGGAAGAAATACGTGCATTGGTATATAAACAATTATATATGTTAATAAACAAGATCACCTGGATCCTGAAGATGCGAAATGGAACTCGGTGGTAGATAATTCCTGATGGCAAAAATCATTATTAGAAAAGCCGGTGAAGCTCATACAAGCAGCGTAATGGGGTACACACGAAAGTTAGTTCATAGGCTAGCTAGGCCCAAGTGAAGAAATACTAAAAGATATGAAAAGGAGATAGTAGAAGTTGAATGCCATTTTTCAGCCATATATAAGAACCTGCTATCATATTCTGTGTTATCATCTTCCTAGGAATCCTTTACTTGAATTCCATGATGTTCATCAGAGACTTCCTCTGAGATCTCTAAAGTAATAATGTGTTCTCCTTCTAGCTTGCTAAATGTAGCCTCTAGTGTAGACTCTGTTTTTGTCTCATTTTCTGTGACTTCCCCTGGTTCCATCCAGAGTACTAACAAGTTAGATGAGACACATAGCATTGGTCATATGGAAAATAACTTCAGAAAAATAAAATTTTAAATAATAAAGATCTTTTCCCTCCAAGTGATATTTTCTAGCATACCATTTACCTTGCCTATAGAAACATACTCCATTCAAACAATAGAAATATTTTTAGAACTATAGAACATATTTAACACATTTAAAATGATGCCCTATCATTTACGAGGGCCACTATGCTAGTTTTGACTAACAGTGGAATGAAACAAAGTATACCTAAAATTTGCATAGGAGAAGAGATGTCTGGTGCCACAATAGACCTGATAAGAAAAGGAAGAATGAATGTAAAGTAAAGAAAGAGCAATGGCCTGGAGATTATTAGTTGGCTAGAATCAAAGTATGTATGTACCGGGTATCAAATAACATGGTGCTTAGACGCACATTGCTCTTTCCACCAAATGTCCTATCCACCGATTGCACATTGATGATTGGTCTACTTGGATGTGTTCCGAAGATGGCCATCAATAAGGCAACTTTGGTTCCCGATTCAATAGTACCGAGGATTCCAATTTTTGCAGAAACCTCTTTAAGGCCTAACAAGTTGTCGATGCTGGCTTGTCGAATGTCACTTTGCTCAAATTTATTAGCATCGAACCTTAGCTTAAGCCTTTTGATCTTTGGCATTGCTCCTAAATCAAAGGTCAGACATAGTGCAGCAGACGTGAACTTGAAATACTTGAGAACTGTGAACCCCTCCTTGTCAAAGACGATCCTTGCTTTTGGTGTGATGGATACATAGATTGAGAGAGAAGTGAGGGCATTCAACCCTTTAAGGATATTAATATCTTCCGTCGATGTCTCCCTAACAGTTACCTTCAAAATGCAGAGTTTCTCCAAATCTCCGAACCACTTGGGAAGGCTTGGAAAGATGAAATTCCGTGGGAACTCAACTCTTTCAAGAAGGACCGGACCACAGGAAACACTGCTTAGGCAGTCACAAGAAATACCCACATTCGGAGTTTCAGAGTCAATAATTAGAGACTTGAGTTGCTCGAAATCCCCTAGAATTGAGCCAAAATGCTTCATGTTCCCAATCAGACCCCCAGGTTTTACTGTGGAACATGTCAGCCGAAGATCCCATAGATTAATAAGCTTGCCTAGTCCCAGCACATTGTCGGTTGAGTTAGTGTTGAGGCTAAAATCCCCTAGGCGGCGAAGTGATGTCATGTGTACAATCCCATCAGGCAGAGTAACCTGGCTTGGAAGGCATAGGTGCAACAGACTCTTCAAAGCAAAAATATCCGATGGAACAACAGATAGCGGAGCATCCACTTCCAGTGTTCCTAAGTTTTGAAGCATCTGAACCTTGGCTGGAAGGTTGACGGTGGTATTACATTCGACCTTAAAATGTTTTAACCAGCATAGTTTTGATATTGTAGTAAGGTCAAAAGTCTTTTCTTGATCTGCCCAGATATGAAGATTCAGAACTTGAAGAAACACATAATCCCCAGTGGAAGGTGCACATTCAAAAGATCCAAAGTATAAAAGTGATAGAACTTGGGACAAAAACATGTTTTCTGGTATCTTTGCAGCTTTTGCATCTCCAAACTGGATGGACAGTCGACGAACCATGTCAGGAAGGACTAGAGCTGATGGAAATTTGTCCACAGTAGTGACGAAGTTATCCTCCATGGATTTGCGCCTAATAAGATCCAATACCATGTGGTGGACTGTACATGATAATACTTCACCTTCATCATTGGTGTCTACAGCTTGGATCATTCCTCTACGAGCAAGCTCAATGAAATAACCCTGAGCAACACTAACTTGTTCTTCTACTTCATCTTCCTCTTTGTCTTGCTGTTTTACTGCACCCACAAAACCTTTTTTTCTTCGAGTGACCCCAATGAAACCTTCTGCAATCCACTGGCCTACAAGAACATACTTCCAGATCGTGTATCCCTCTGGATACATATTAAGATAGAGCAAGCATGTCTTCAAGTGACGTGGAAGACTATTGTAAATAAGGTTTAGGACTTCTTCGATCACTTCACAAGTAGGGTTTGCACTCAAAGTAGAGGACAGAGAATCTTGTATCTGCTCCCATTGCTCCTTTACGAGGTTTGGTTCAGTTATACTGCCGGTGTTAACACTTGCTAACGGTAAGCCACCGGATGTCATGATAACCCCATAAGAAAGTTCTTCAAAATCTTGACGAGAAGCACACCCCGAGTCAGAGACTCCAGTGGATGATAATTCTGCTGATTGATAACCACTAACTGATGTCATTTCAAATATGTACTTTGACTGATAGCTACAGCAGGCCAAAGCCGCATCCTCATTTTGTGTGGTGGTTATGACTCTGCTGCAACAGTTGCCATCAGGAAAAGCACGCCTAATAGTGTTCCATACAGATGGAGTCCATAACTCATCAATTATTAGGAAGTACCTAGAAGAATATATAGGTTAGATTTAGACAAAAGAAATCAATACTGAAATAAATACACTTTTGTTCAAGTGGCATTTTTGAGGCCATGACTTAATTTCAAACACCACACATTTAACTAAATATAACTTATCTGTTATTATTGTACATTACTTAAAGGGCTTTCACATTCATACCATCACTTTGGTCTGTCTACTCCATTTTACAGTAATAAAATCTGGATGCTCAGTTTTGCCACTCTACATCGTTTCGCTTTGGCCTAGGCTAAAGCCTTAGGCCAGATAAAGCAATTACTGATATATATGTCGTTGAGGGCTATTAAAACCGTTATGCAATTAGTGGCATATGTATTGTATAGGGGTGGTAAAAGGTCATGGAATTAATGGCATATGCCATTTCAGAGGTTTAATTTTATGGACCATAACTAAACACAGCCGAGGGGCCTAACAATGCAAGCATTTTCATTATATACAGAAGACAGAGAACTACCTTTTGTGTTCTAGATGTGTCCTGATATTGGCAACGAGCACTTGCACATCAGCATAGGCGTGGGCCGGAGGTGCCTTGATTTGGGAGAGCATGCTGGTGAGAAGCCTCCTTATATCCGGCTGCCGAGACATCCGTAGAAAAGCCCGACAGTCAAATTTTCCTCCAAACTTACGATATAAGGTCCTGGTAACTGTTGTCTTTCCAACACCCGCAAACCCAAAAATAGATACTACCTTGAGTCGTTTCTGTTTTTGGTCGTCGAATGCCAGGAGGTTGACGAGATTGTCCATGTGTGCAGCAGCTGGCACCGACAGTTTGAGGGTCAGCTCGGGCCTCCTGACACAGGCAACCAGTACCGGCGTTTGGAGAGACAATGTGGAGGAACTAGCAACGGCTGGAGTGGTACAAGCTTGTCCACTTTCTTGTTCGATGTTTTCATTATTTGTGTTCCATTTGACGAGTCGTCCACGTCTTTCACGGGCATCGGCCACACGAGCCACTAATGTTGAGAAATCAATTGCAATCTGGGGCCGTCTTTTCAGCAGTTTGTGAATCCAACGCACATTACTGCCATTACTGGGCTGCATTATAAGCTTGTCAAAGTAATTCTCTGTATCATAACAGACTTCACGCACCTCCTTCATCCAGTACTTGGCCGTTAAGCTGGTGTCATTGGCCTCTGACAGACCCATGAGCGAGATGCATAATTCCTTGAGCTCTTTTTTGAGACTGTGGATCTCACCTTCATTAACCCCCGCTGGCAGAATTTCCTTGGTAGCCTTAAATGAATGGAGTTTCCGGAACAGGGATCCTATAGGGCCGAGCGAAGCGGAAACAGGAAGCTCCATCGCTGCATGAAGCCATTCAGAGCCCCGGTCCTCCATCTCCGCCTAAAGCCAAGCGTCAGTTTATTAGAAACATCAATTACTCTCTGACTAAAGCAAACACAAATGAATATCTCTAGCTACATAGCATTGTATGGGCTACTCTCCTATATACATGTATGAATTTTCTGAATTTCTGTGAACTAACCAAGATGCTGAGCATGGCTCATATGGCTAGGTACCATGTGGTGGAACCTATTCACCCAAGTTCAAGTCCTAAATTTGGCATGGGTGGTTGCATTTTTCAGAATTTATTTCAGGCTCTATGATGTTATTCCTTCAACCGTATCGCGTGCCCATCAACTATGAGGCATCTGTGACGACTTTGTCAATTTGAACATTTCCCGGCTTAGTCTCTCAGAGGTGAGGTGCACATAGGGATATTGTGTGCGTGGGTGCGTTCACAGGGGTGAGTGTGTGTGTGTGCGCGCGCGCCATGTTTCTAAAGATAGATATTATCTATTTTCTTGACGTATTTTATAACAAAACATTTATGAATATATTTTATTTTGTGCATGCACCTACATACCACACAAACACAAGCACTCATAGAGCCCCTACATAAGACGAAAACGGGGAAGCTTCACGATTTACGAGATCATAACTCACTCGAAGTTCACCTCCTCCCAATTGTGAAGTTTTGATGCACTACACAAGACACTTTTTCTGAAGAGTGTTTTGTTTAGTGCTACTGAATTTTGCGGCAGTGACGATGCTCTATTTTAGTATCGCCAAAAATAGACTTGATGTTTCATTTCTTGTCTCAGGATCATCATTAGCCCGTGAAATATCCCTCTTGTAATGCGTAACCTTAGCATGATTGGTTTGGGCAAATGCACACCGTCGAAATATCCTGCTTGTATTAGTTCAAATAACTTAAGTATCCTCTCATATATGCATGAGCATGATCTAGAGAAATTCGATGACGGAGCTTACAAGGCTGGAATGATTGGAACATTAGAAGAGGATGATATTTGTCCGCTCTTGCTCTTCTAAATTGGTTTGACTCATTTGAGCTAGCTATATTAAATTAATTTATTTTCATGTATATGTATCTTCTCATTTTCGGTACCACACGCGGGCCAGAATAAAAGATTTCTTGTGGCATTCAGGATTCAAGGGTTGAGTCAGAACAAGGAGCTTCCGTCTCTAGTCACATATCTCTGATCATGATCCGGACAAACTAGATGATGGAATCAAAAATTGAATGTGGAGTGGTTTGATGTAAATGTGTTAGACGAGAATGATGTGATGCTCGTCCTCCCCTTCCTAAAGAGGGATCTATCCAAACTATATGTATATGTTGTTTATTTATATTCATGTATACATTGACTTTAATGCATAGCCTAAGCAGGAATAGATTAGAGATACTCCGGTGGGACTATCCCAAAAGAAGAGGCGTAGGCTACAGCATAATAAAAAATTATGGTGTTTTTCCTTATTGTGTGTGTGCGCGCGTGTGCGTGTGCGTGTGCATGTGTGTGTGTGTGCGCGCGCGCGCATAAGCATATTTTCATATGAATTTATGTTGCTGTTACACTGGACATGGCCAAAATGTGGCGGTGTGCAATCTAAAAGCTGAAGGGAACACGGGCAGATAAGCAAGCCCGTGTGTAACCTAAAAGCACACATTTCAGGCCAAGAACGCTTGTGTGCCATATGACCCGAATATTGCACACGTTTCTCCGCGAGAAATAGTGTGCATTGAGCCATCACGTCCCATACATGCACTTGACAATTTGCATTTACCTACATTTATTTAAACAAACAGTTCCCTACATAGAGAAATGCCGATAGTGAGGGGTCCTTGTTCCGTGTGTGATGTGCAGTTCCATAATGGCGCACATATATTTTGTGTGACATATATTGTATAAAATATGCATTGTACATTCACGGTTGGAGATAGAGATGTAAAGTGCAGCAAACAAATATAAGGAGAAAAGTGAACCAACTTAATAGTTTCATAAAATAAATATTTTTTCAAGAAAAAAATAAATCTACAGGAGCATCACAAAGAGTCTGTTACAAATGGGAAAACACACACGAAGAGAACTAAGAAGAAAAGCCCCCTGGAAAGTACTCCATACATCACTATTGCAGAATGGTGCTATTAAGCCTCACCTAACGCAGACCCTAGCGCCAAACTGTGTGTGATAGGCATCACACATTGTATAGCTAAAGCATATGGCAGTAAGTTCGGCATTGCATATACATTAACACGCCAGGGAAGGCACAATTCCCAGACAGAAGGCAAGTCATATGCTATACTTATCTTTCCCACAGAAAGATATATACTTCTTTATTTTATCATGCCTGCTAGCACAAAATTTAGTAAGAAAGGGTTGAATGTGTTCATCTTCACACGCAAAGCTATATGGTGTTCTCTTTTGTTATCTAAAAGATCCATGCCATACGTGGAAAGGAAATAACTGATGTGAGAAGTGTGAACATATATACCTCGCCTGTAAAAGAACTTTCGGCAGTGTTTAATTTATTCAGCTCCTTGACAATCTCGGCTATAGGAGGTCTTTTCATTTGGTCGTCCTCCGAACATCTTAACGCCATTTCTAAGCATACCCTAACTTGTCGTGATGTATCACACGACGTCATTGCCACCAACTTGTTCTTCCAGTTTAGATGTACCTGCATGCGAACTTGAAATATAAAATAATAGTATTTGTGAAAACTGTTGGCAGGTAAGGGTATAGGAATTTGTTTCTCTTACGAAATCAAAAAGATCTTGAAAAGGCATGTCTGAGCGGCGAGAATAGCCAATAAACCTTGCTATTATTTCTATTATTATAACGCCCAAACTGAATATGTCAAATTTTGATGTAGTTTCTCCTTTATTGATGTATTCTGGTGGCTTGTATCCCCTGCATGATACCAATTTCTTTTCATCATTGTTAAAAAAATAAGTTGACAATTTCTCATGAACTATCAACTTACCGTGTCTGTTCTGTAGCTTCAGTTGTGACATATGTCTGTGCTGAAGGGAAGAGTCGCGAGTAACCAAAATCTCCTATTTTGGGCATCATATTCTTGTCTAGCAATATATTGCTAGGTTTTAGATCCAGATGGAATATATGATCATTGGTTCCATTATGAAGGTAATTCAAACCTTCACATACCCCCTTAATGATTTTGAAACATGTGAGCCAATCAAGTGCACATGATTCATCTGTAAAATTATGCACAAAAGTGTACTCCAGTAAGATATAAACTAAGAGTAGCTAAACGAAGACATAGTTTAAGGAATTAATTTTATTTACATGCAAAATAATACTACTAATATAAACATAATACTATTATACCAGAAATATACTTGTCCAAGCTTCCGCCCTGCAAGTATTCGAAGCAGAGAAATCTCTCTTCCACTACTGCAGAGGTATATTCATCATCGTGTTTAACACGTTTATGCCCAATATTACAACAGTAACCAATCAACCGGATAATATTTTGATGCCGGGCTCTCACAAGGTTATTTAACTCATTCCTGAATTGTGTGTCATCAAGCTCTGGCATATGATATAACTTCTTCAGAGCAATCTCTTCCCCATTATCCAGCACTCCCTGTTAAAATTTACATGGCTTGTTGTAGTTATAGTATGTTCTCAAGTAAATTAATACATACATATAACTGAGAATAAAAATATACCTTGTAAACTACTCCATGCTCACCACGACCAATTATGTGGCCCTCGGAGAAGTTATCTGTAATCTGTTCCAGATATTGGAGGGTAAATTCCCTTGGTATCACACTCATATGTTGTAACTTGCTCGCCATGGTATCATATATCTCCCAGGAGTGTTTAGCTTTGACGTCCCATGTTTCTAGTAAATGGAAACCTGAATGTTTTGTTAAGCGAGACAATACATGTTTTACGCATAACTTGTACAACAAATAAAGGGAATTAATAATTGTTACTCTGATTTTTTTCTTCGGATTGCTCACTTTGTTTAAACTGTAGGGCTCTCAGTTGTCTGCATTTTCCTTTAACGTGAGGTTACACGTGTATGTTTATTTATTTGTATATGTAAATTTTGCCTTATAATGAAAAGCCAAATTAGGTTATATACACACCTTTTTTTTTACTTGAATGACCATAGTTATATCTTTTTTGTGATTATAGATTCTCACATGTTTCGATTAGTACGAATTTTTTAGCGTATTCTGTCTTCATTTTACCTGCTTTAGTGTTTTCTGGTTGACCTACACCTACTGAGGTGTACATAAATTATTTCTGTCATTTATTTTTTTACCAACACCACAATTGGTTTTTACGGGAATACTCCATGTTATTTAACCTAGTACTTCAGTGCCTCGTCAGTTATTTTTGTACGGCTAGCTTTTCATTCTTAACAGCTTGTAATGCCTAAATGTTTATAACATTGTTCTATATTGGTATAGAGGTGCAAAACAATGCTTTTGTTCATATTTGGTTTTCTTATCAAAATTCCATGTGAATTTATCTTAAAATAATAAGTTATGTTATGTGCACCTTTTTTATTTAAATTCCATTGCGTCATTAGCGGCAACTTCAACATGATCTCCACTGCCGCGGAGAAAAAATATTGACAGCCTTCACAGTGCCACGGTGCGGCGTTTCCAGCGGTTCATTTTTGATGAGGAGTTGCTTACACCTGGTTCAGTGAGTGCGACTAGCCTACCCTCAAGCGGAGTGATCGCATTCTCTGTATGGGCAACTGGGAAATCGCCCACCCTCACTACATCCTTAGATGCCTCTCTTCGGCAACATCTGATCATGTGTCTTGCTCATTGATTGCATCAAGTTCTCTTTGGAACCTTGATGTTTTCATTTTGAGTTCTTCTGGCCCAAGATCGAAGGCTTCCACCAGGTCACCATTTATCATGGTCCTCAAATCCTCCCGAGCCGGACCCCTTCTGCCGTATTTTTGCACGCCATATAGCTACTGCGAGATGGCTGCAGCGCTGGAGTGCCAAGTCTATTGGCAACATATCCCTGTAGCTTTCAGTCACGCGTGAGCTCATTGCCCGTTTTGATGCCACACAGGCTTTCCAGCCCCTTTCCCGCGTGAATCCTGTTAATGCCACAAGCTGAAGGCTTCCTACATTGGCCTCGCGTCTTTGGAAAGGTCTGTTGCATGCCAATGCACTCACTTTCTTAGTGAGGGTGACAACAACCCTGCTTTCTTCCGCCTCCATGCTGCCCACTGCAAGCAGAAGAGATAAAAGTTTGATCTTCACGTTGTGACTTCTACCATCTCTGCTCAAACTGCAATTGTGTAGAATGCCTTTCAACACTTCTCCCTCATCTTAGGGACCATGGATGTCTATGACTTCACCCTCCCATTGATGGCCTCGGTCCACGCATGTTTGATCTCTCATTCCTTGAGCAACCATTCTCTAATGAAGAGATTTAGGCACCGATCAGGAAGCTATCGAAGGGCATGGCGCCCAGGCCAGATGGCTTTACGTCTGAATTACTGTTTTTTAAGAGGTACCCAAGGGCAAGGCACCCAGGCCGGTTTTTTCAAGAAAACAAAAGTTCACCCAAAACCTATTAACATGGGATCTAGGTTCGAAGATCTCAACTCGAGAAATGCAACGGTGAAGACGGTTCGTGATTTGGATGCATGCATGGTTCAAGAGATGAAACATTTTTAAGAAAATGAATGAACAAAGAGAAGCACAAAACTCCTGGATTTGTACAAGTGTCACACATGCATCTGTGCCACTTCTCACTATGATAGGAGGTGGTAGTGAGATTTGCAAGAGGTACCTTCCAACTAGTTATCTCGGCATAAATATCTATATAGAATATCGATCGATCGATGAATCTTACCTAAGCTCCCGTCGAGGCTCTAGTCTCCAAGGGGGTGGTTTCCGTTGTCAATGACCCATGCGATGGATCCACGACAGTGGACATCATAGGGCCAACACTGTAGGCTGCGGTCATGGCCTCTTAGGACCGCCGACCGAATCAGCCACCACTCTCAATCTTAGCACAAGATATCGAAAATAAAGCACCGAAATTAATTATTACTTCAATAAGTACTGCCAAAATTGTTTTAGCAAGATTTCTACATTCTTTTAAACTTTCTAACTGCATATATAAGCCCGTTGCGAGGTAGAGAGTCTCGAGTGGATTGTTTTTATTGCAAATATCAATTGTATTTTGCAAAAAGGGTCATCAGTAGTTTATTCATGTATCTATAAATCTGGTTATCTCTTTTATTATCTGGACATTGTGTTGGTTGTTTTGTAGAATTACAACCGCTAACATGCATCAAACACACTACCATTAGTTTTAAATTATATATATCCTCAAGGTCAAGGAGTGGTTGGACCACAGTATGATTTTGCGTATACTCCACCATTAAAAAAATGTACAACCTAGCGACATAAACTCATTGGAAACAAGTTTAGAATAAGAGTAAATGACTAATACTAGAGGCTAAAGCGTGCTTCGCCGCACCGTATTTCACTCTTGGGATTACCCATTTTTTCTAGCAAGTTATTGCAGTCGATTTGTTTCATACTGGGTTTATCTACGTTATGTTGTGGTGATATTGTTTCATTCATATATCGTGTTGGATTGTTGCTGAAGACGATTTTTTGTTGTGAGAGGAGAGTGGAGTTGTTCGGTGCGTGGTTGTGTTGGCTTGCACGTTTTCGCGATAGTGTCAGCTTATGTTGGTTGTGTGAACTCCTTGGAAGCTCCTATTCCACGCTGAAAGGATGAGATTATTAGTATAACTCACATGGTCCGGCCCATTAAACCCTCGTTTGCTTGTCTAAGTTATTGCACATCTAAGTGACTCAATCAAGCAGAAAAACAAAAAACAAATACTTACTCAAATTATAGATGTGCAATACTTATGGCGCATCTACATGTGCGATAGCAAAAAACTTGTTTATACAAAAGGCCTTGAATTCTAGGTTTGCCTCGGGCTCCCCAAAAACTCAGGACAGGCCATGGCAGGAAGGGCCCAATGAGCGCATTGATTGTGCCATCCTTCGCGACTATGTCTCCGCGGGCGAACCCTATATGACACTCATGAGAGTCAAACTTCTGCGGCTTTGCTGAAGGAAGGGAGCTGCGGCACGAGACGGGTCGGCCCACGTCGAGCTTTAAACCAGTGTCATGCAAACCGGTTTTGGGAATCTTCTAGAAACATCCATAAGCAGGACTTTTCCAGATTTTTTTTCTTTCGCTAGTTTTTCGAATTTTCTTTTTTTTCTTTTTTCTGTTTTTATTCCTTTCTTGCCTTTTCTGTTTCCTTTTTTTATATTACCCCTTTTAATTTTTACTTTTATCCTTTGTTTTTGAAAAAGTTTGAAGTGCCAAAATATATTCATGATTTCAGAAAAGATGGTGGTTTTTAAATTTTGTTCACAATTTGAAATTTATTCAGCATATATCACAAAAATATTCAATGTGTATTCAAATATTGTTTAGCGTATATCAGAAAAATGTTCATTGTGTAGTTAAAAATTGTTCAACATATATTATAACAATAATCAATGTTTATTTAAAATCTGTTCATCATATAGTACAAAAATATCTTTGGTGTTTATTTCAAAAATTGTTCAGCGTATATTACAAAATATTCAATGTATATTTATAAAAATCAAGCATATATCACAAAAATGTTCAGTGTTTATTTTAAAATTGTTCAGTATATATTAATAAAATGTTCTATATATATATATATATATATATATATATATTCAAAATCATCTTTTTGAAATCTCGAAAATTCTGTTAATCTCTTCAATAATGTTTCACGTTTAAAAATTTTGTTTGACTTTATTAATTTTCTCAAAACTTTTGAAAAATATTTTCCTGCTTTCATAAAGTGTTTGCGTTTGTCAATTTTTCTTTTCAGAATTTTCTAGCTTTTGTTCTCGATTTTATTATTTTTTTGGAAAAAATCAAAATATGTTCATTACTTTGCGTACGATCTGTAGAACTTTTCAGTTAAATTGGTTAGGTTCTTGATGTCATGAGTTCAAGCTCTCGCGCGCAGATCTTTTTGGGGCTTTTTTATGCGCTCGCGTTCTTAACCAGCAAATGGGCCGGCTCATCTGCATCTACCTTGAGCAAAAGCTCGACCATTTGCGACAAATAGGAGTTCTCGGCTTGGTGTGCCCCTTGAATACCTCGAGCGGCACGGCCCCCGTGAGGTCTATCCACGCCAGCGCGAGGAACATCATTGCCTTTCTCCCGCCAGAGCGTCTCGCTCAGTGGGCTAAGGGGCTAGCTGTTTGGTTGGTGCCCATTCCAGCCCTACCAAAACGAGGGCTTGCCAAAAATTTACAGCAGGAATTTGCCGCCGGAGTTTCACCCGCATGCCATCACAGAATCACATGGGGCAATGGCGAATCTACAAAAAAAATGGAGGGGGGCAGGGCTCCCTGTGGGTTGCGCAAATGTGTTGGGCTGGGCCAGCAAGTTGTTGGGCCGGCCCTTGAGACTAGTAGTAAAAATACTTTTTACAGCACTGGATGGGGGGCTCTAGCATGTTAAAGCCCTCCTAGTAGATTGGCCCCTGACATGGGGTGATCAAATAATTGGCAGTGATCCCAAAAGCTGCTCGTGATCCAAAGGCACGCCAGCCTAGTGGTCAACGACCAATATTTTGGAAGGGTGGCTCTGGGCTGCCAACCAAACAGCCTCAGCGTCAGCGTCAGCGTCAGCGTCACCGCCAGTCCTGCCTACTTCACCCGCCTCGTCACCGCCATCTCCTTTGCCATTCCCACACCCACTTTTATTCGCCGCCTCGCCATGAAGAGATTTCATGGCGAGGCCGCGTAACAGAGCAAGACGAGCGCATCGAGAGATTTCGTGGTTCTTGCCCTCAAGAGGATATGCACGCGGCACGCACGGCTCCTTCACGCTGCAGCTCTGTACGCGAGCACGTACAAGAGGAAGCTAGCTAGCCATAGAAGACCAGCCGGCGTGAGAGAGAGTGGCGTCTCTCTCACTATCAGAACTAGCGATAAGCTAGTTGCTCTGAACGCGTTCGTCTGCTATCAGGGTTAGCTCCACGAAGTTGAATCTCCAATTTTACTAGTAAGTATTAATAATTGATTAAAAATATGAATGCTCCCTAACAAATAAAATTGCTCCATACATATTCATATATTTCAGCGTGAAAAATAAACGAGACTGCAGAACGCGATTCCTAGCAAGCACTCAGAAATCCTGCATGCATGAGCCGACCTATACGATAGAATTCGGCTTCATAGAGGAGTACTGCACAAATCCGGAAGATACGACTGGAAAAGACGTCTAAAAATTGTACCGGCAAGGAACAGATCTGAAAAAAAGGGGGTGAAATTCGAAAAATAAAAGGGGTGATATATGGGATTAACCACTGGCATACATACAAATCAGAGACACAGCACTAACAATACCTAAAAAAATCGATAAAGAATACCTCAAAAAATAAGGTAACAATGAGAATTTTAGGAAAGTATGAAGCAGCTGACGGCTGGCTTATCATGTAATTAACGGGATAAGGAGTTCAGACTTCAGAGGACACAAATTGAGGGGGAAACGATGCTGATAATAAACTAACCGGAAGATGGATGGAATACCAGCCGAAGGGCCCAGGGAAAAGGGTGACCAAATGAATGTATACTCGTTGATGGCCGCCGGGGGGGAAGGAGGCGAGGGAGGACTGGGGAAGGATAGCTCGCTGCAGTTTCCTAAAGGAAAATGATTCGGCTCAGCCAGCTGATTTTTCATGCGGCCTCCCCTGCACGACAAGTGGGCTGGTGGGCCACACAAGACTCTCTCCCTCATCTTATCTCTTCCCCAGCCTCATGTTTTTTTGTTTGAAGTAAACTGTTTGAGAAGTACAATTTATACAAACCGGAGAGACGCGACCATCCAGAGGAATGCGTCAGTTCCAGGCACAGAGGAGAGAGGCGTCGGTTGCAGGCATGACCGCACAACCGTTTGGGCTAGGGGAGATTTTCCCCTATTTACATATTGGAATTAATCTTAACATTTTTCTTCCGTATGCAACATCTCCGTCGTCATCTCTCACCTACCGATCTCGATGCGTCTCTTTGTTCTGCCACAAGCCATCGTTGTATACACCCGACCTTGCTGTGAAGGCGCTGCCGACGCCAGAGGTCACTGGTGGCGGCAGCTTCACATCAGCGGCCACACATGCTGGCACAATCGCCCTGCAACAACATCTCTATTGCAAAGGCGATTCAGATGTACGAGCTAACATGCCGAGGCTCTGCAAACATCATCTCCATTGCAAAAGGTCTCTGCAATAACGCCTCTGTTGCAAAGATGTCAGTAACATCACCTCTGCTGCAAAAGGTCTCTGTAATGACACCTCTGTCTGCAACAACTTCTCTATTGCAAATGGTCTCTGCAATAATGCCTCTATTGCAAAGGTGTCTGCAACAACTCCTCTGTTATAATGACGGAAGTGATGCTTAACAGGTCTGATGGGCCAGATCGATGGCTCGCGGCGTGTCCAATCTTTTAAAAAACCAGCCGGCAAACGCACATCACACCCCTATCTTATATCTTATATCTTATATTTACTAATTAGAGGCACCATTGGAGTTATCACGTTAATTCTAGAAAACCATGTAAAAACATCCGTAGGATCTCAATTCTACGATTAGGATCAAATAACAGATGAAAGAGTTTTTTCGCAAAAAAAACAGATCAAAGAGTCTTTAATAAAAAAAACCAAGTAAAATCATCCGTACGATCTCAATTCTATAATTAGGATCAAATAACATATCAAAGAGTCTTTTCTCAACCAAAAAAAAGCAGATCAAAGAGTCTTTAATAAAAAAACAGATCAAAGAGTTATACCTTCTTTAAGTAATCAAAGAGTTCAGGCCCTTCCTCTTTCCACACGCATGATTCCAACGTTTTCCACCTTCCCGTGTGCAAAAAGGAGTCCTTAGCCCATTTTTTCTTTTATAAAGAAAGGACTCTTTTTTTTTGCGGGGTATAAAGAAAGGACTCCTCCGATTGTTTCCTACCATCAGTACATCACGCTTGATCTACCTATGAAAAAATAAAGCCTAATGCCATCCCCGCTCAAGCTCAACCATAGGATTATTTTGGAGTCTCAAATGGTTGTTGGTATGATTACGATTTAATGATATATAAAAGCATGCTCGCTCAGACATAGCAGTCCATATACTTTTGGAGTCTTGATCCTATCGGCCGTAAACAGTCCGTGCATGGTACATGAGGAAACACGTAAGCTAAGAGCACCTGACAATCTACGTTCTTTTTAGATAAAAAACAAGAAAATCTACATTTTTTCTTCAACGTACTAATATACCGCAGATAAATGTATGTTTGTTCTCTTTGTTAGAAATCTGCATACATTATTATGCTGTATTGTACACAAATGTGCGTACAATAAACTAACTGTTCTTTTACGCACGAAAATAATAATTTCTCTAATAAAAGGTACATACACTTTCTCTTCAAAAAATCATGACGTAGCCATCTATATTTTTGGCCACAAACCACTTACACAATCACAATGCAAGTACGCCGGCATATAATACCAATAATCTGTAAATTACATTTACAAATATTTGAAAATATAACGATGGATTCCTGAAAAAAATTCCAATTAAAAACATTCACTCAGAAAATCTTAGGACCTAATTTGGGTATCTCACCCGGTGGCTTCTGTCCTAATAAAATTCCATGGGAATCCAATCTGTTGAATTAAAGAAGGTTTCCATGAGTTAAAATAATTCAAAAAGTTCAACAATCTTCTGAACATTCTAAAAATATGAGGAGAAGCTTGAATGTAGCTGCAGGCCTGCGGAGCATTGGGGTGTGCACAACTTATTGGCATGTAGCAGTGAATAACACATGCCCCTAAAAAAATGCAGTGACTAACACTTGATTGGTAGGGTGGTGACGAGTTGGAGATAGCGATAGGTGACTGAGTGTGAAATAGAAAGACAACTTCACGGAAAATAAGTGAGGGGCAGAGAGTGAGAATGGAAGTGTGACTCTATAGAGAGCCCGAGAGAGCGCATGTGGATCCACCTGAGAGTGACTGGCCTTGATTGTATAACATTCTAATACAATGATGTCACGAACAATTGTTGTGTGGCCAAGCATAATGAAAAATAAAATATGAATACACAGATTAAACATGAACCACTCTTTTGTGAATACATCGATATCAAATAGAAATTGCCCTCACGTGTATTCATATATATTATGCACTAGCCCGTGCGGATGCACGGGTTGATGACTAGTTTTCTTAATGAGTTACCTCTTTAGGCACGTACATCAATACATATGTTACATCAGTACATGCTCCATTTGTACGCATCATCTTTGTACACCACCAAATATAACTCAATCTCTAAAAGCCCTATTTCCTTGTAGTGTATTTTTCACAGGACATTGCCACCCTTAGATCCAGATCGGAGGGTTTAGGGAGCGTTCGCCAGAAATTGCTGCCTGGGGAACGTCAAGCAGATAAAACTTTCCAACAAAAAGGAACAAAGAGAGAGAAAGAGGAGCTCACAGTGGGTTGCTCGTGCAGGAGACAACCGGCGGCTGGTTGCCTCAAAGGAGTGTGGTGGCTGCAGGCTATGTCGGCGTCCAGCTGTAACATCAGGAAGGGGACGCGTCGTCTGTAAGGGGCAGAGAGGCGGCGGGCGGCGGCGGCAAGCGCATCGACGGGGCCGGCGGTGGCGCGGCTGCCACCTTCCTCAACCCTAGCGCTCCATGTGTGCGGACTGGTGGGGATCGAGCGCTCCGTCTCGCGGGGAAAGAAAAGATTTCCAGGCGTGTGGGTGTGTGATGGCATTTTGGCCGTAATTAGGTGCTCCAATAGGGGTACTCTATTAATTCCATACGTTTCCTTCTGAGGAAAAAACCAAGTTTTTTGATGATTTTGAACTGCACTAGGATTCTTCAATAATCCTGCCAAGATTTTAGAAACCAAATCTGGTCTTTTTCCGGCTGCTGGTTTGCAAAACCAAGATCCTCCATTATCTTCTAAAAATTACCGGGTCCAAGACCAGTGCACAGAAATGCAAGTTAAATGTACCTATTGCTGACATGCTGGCAATGATGGAGGTAGGTGGGCTACCGGCTAGATCTTACTAGTAGGAGGAATATAACTGAGCCAACTTGATTCCAAGATGCCATCAAGGCTAGCGGATATACCCGGATCCATACACACCCGGTCGTAAATAAAAGAATTAATAGAAGCAAACCCCGTCGTAAATAATAATAAAAAATAGTAGAAAAAGAATAGGTCGATATCTTTTTTGAAATGAATGGTTTGTCTTTTCCAAAAGGAAAACATTTTACGCCAGAGGACCGGCTAACTCTTGCGCTAGTCGCACCGTGCGCTGGCACATCCTCATCCCTACACAAGAGGGCCACATACTTTTGCTCCCGCGCGCATCTCATCCCAGATCGACGGTGGGGTCGTCAGCACGCTCCCCTTCTAGCAGCACTGCCGGACGTTCCACGCGCGACGAGTTTTTCCATGACGAATGAGAGCTTCACCCAAAGATTTCTGCGATGATTGCGTCTGAGGGATGCTGGAACCGCCCAGTCCCGGGGCTGCGACCGGCGAGCACCGGTGCTGCAACCGGCGGCGTCAGGCGCCAGACCCGGCAAGGGGTTGTGCTGGATTTGCCCCTTTTTTTGAGCACATACGGCACCAATGTTACCACCGATGATTTGTTTTGCTGGTACCCGCGGCAAATTTTGCTAGAATCGATGACTTTTTTGCTGGGATTCGTAATTTTGTGTGATTTTTGCTGCATCAGGCATTCGATTTTGCTACGACCGGCGTAGAATTTTGTTGGAATCGGCGAGTGTTTTCTTTGCTCGGATGTGCAAATGTGATGTTTTTTCTGGTCGAGATTTTTTTTGCTACAACCATGTTTTGATTTTGCTGGAACTGGAGACAAATTTTGCTACATCAATGTTTTGATTTTGCTGGAACCGCACACAATTGTTGCTACATCCACCCACAGCGGTGTTGGTCGACGGCGGCGATGGCTATCTTTTGTTGCAACCGTCTCAGAGTTTTGCTACTACCGGAGATGTCATTTACTACTACCAGAGTTTTTCTGTACCAGCGTTTTTTGCTACAACCATAGCTTCAGTTTTGCTGGAACCAGGTTTTCAAAAGATTCAACAAGGTGCGGTGACACAGAGCGGTTTTTCTGATAACTTTTTTTTGTTGCGAGCATTGACGGCAAGGATGACACGAAGCTGCAACCGGCGACTGGCGTTGCCGGAGCCGCGACCATCACCAGGGATGGAAGCTGCAACCCACGGGGCGAAGTTTCTGTTGCATGCGTGGATCCCGACGAGAAACATGACAGAAGATGGTGGCGACCGGCGGCGAGTACGGCGACCGGCGGCGAGTGTGGCATCGAGCAGCGGAGAGAGGAGGTCCAAGTGAGGGGGTGACGGCCGGCGACCGGGAGGACGTCCAAGCGACCGGGCTTTGTCGAGAGGAAGAGGGACAGGGGAAGTCAACGTGGAAATCGGGGATCGAACGACTCGTAATCGCTATATCGGGGCTATTCCGGCCCATCTGTTCGGGCGGACTGCCGGCGCCTATCACTGCCCTTTCAAAAACCAGCTGTCGTGAGGACGTGAAGATAAGAACACGCCAAGTCCCACTTGCACCGGAACGCCACACAGTTACCCTGATTGCTGCAAGTTGTAGAGGTTGGTGGGCTACCAGCCAGATCGTGACAAAAAAATATGTTTGTTTGATTCTCTAATAACGAGATATGCATGTAGTCCAATTTGAATTTTTTTTAACACAGTACAAACGCAAAGCGCTCGTATACACGCACATACACTCAACCCTATGGACGCACACATGCACATACTACCCCTATGAGCACCTCCGAAAGACTGAGCCAGCATATCATCTTGAAATTTACGAAGTCACCGTAGGCACCTCGTCGTCGATGGAAACGTCTCCTCCCACTGCATGTGCATCGTTGAAAATCCTGAAATAAATTCAGAAGTAAATGCGAGTATCAAGATTTAAACCCTGATGGGCTGGGATACCACAGTCCTTATAACCATCCAACCACAGGTTGGTTCGCGACCAACTTTATTTTAATAGCTGACTTTTTGTCTTGGGTTGTAGACCGGCTTCTTTTTTGCGGGCCAAGACATAGTAATGCTCAGTTGTAATTTACTTAGATCAATAGACACATTTGAACTTTAAATTGATCGGCGAACCAGTCTTTGGTTAGATGGTTAGGAGGACAGTGGTCCACTAGGATTCATATCATAAACTTGACATTGGTGCTCTCATTATTCCCGAATTTATTTCAGACTATTCCCGGCGACTGCGAGTCATCTATGGTGACTTCCTCATTCTCTCGGAGGTACTCATCTCTACTCTGGGGGGGGGGGGGGGGGGGGTTGTTAGTCTCGCCTCACTTCTCACCAACCCCTCGGCAAACCTTATATTACACCCACGAGCGTACATTCAACCTATTGTTGCAGCGCATCAAATTTGGACCAGCCCATTTGACGTGCATTAACTCAATCAAATCAGCACTTTCCCAAAACAACTTCATACATTAACTCATTTGGATCAAATCATTTAAAAAATGTCAACTAAGCCAAAACTTTGCTTTCCTTCCACTACTCATACTGAAACCAAATCAAATCTTACCGAAACATGAACTGTAATCAAAGTTGGCTGGCCCATTTGACGCGTCCATGCGTTTTTTATATGTTTCTTTTTTTGTTTTATTTTTTCTATGACCAGTGTATTATTTTATGCTCGATATACTATCACAATCAATCCCAAAAACAAAATCCAACCAAATGGGCGCTTTCCCAAAATAACATCATGCATTAACTCTATCATATCAAATCTAACAAAATCTCAATTAAAACCAAACTTTTCTTGCTTACAGTACGCATACCGAAATAAAATCAAATCGTACCAAAACATCAACTATAAACAAAGCCACCCGGCCCACTTGACACATGCGCATATTTTCTGTTTTAGTTTTTTTCCCCAAGTTTCACTTTCTGGTTTCCTTTTCTTGATTCATTTTTTTCTATGATCAACCTATTATTTTGATCTTGGCGTACTATCAGAATCGGCAGATCTGTACTCCATGGTGAGTTGGTAGCGTCATCTCCATTCCGACTAATCCTCCCCCATCGACTTTTCCTATCCCGCCAATTTATTTAAATCGGTGTTTAGCCCACTGATCTACTTCATGTTTCTATCTTCCAAATCTAAACAAGTAATGTAGATCGATTTTCGATATATTTAGTATTGTCTTTATGGAAAGGAATCAATCACCATGATCTCCAATCAATTTTTAAAGAGCAAATCTATGGAATGGAATCAATGTTTGATGACACAAGGCAACATTTATGTAAAGGAATCAATCACATGTCTATAATTTCTCTCTTTATTATTAAAGGGTAATCTATTTATTAAAATAAAATCCGTAGTTGTCCTCGTTTGTACCCGCAACTCCCACCGATCGAAAGGATACCCCACTAATTTTTTTATCGATTTCCTCACATCGGTTGTAATGATTTTTTGTATTCCTAGCCCGGACCGCAGGAGCATCTCTTCTCTCTCTTTATCTCTCCCTCCCTCTCCCCCCCCCTCTCTAGAATGAGGTTGCGCCTTCGCAGCTAGACTCCACCTCTCCCCTTGACTAGGGTTTCTACATCAAGCTGCTAATAACCCACAAGTATAGGGGGTCGCAATAGTTTTTGAGGGTAGAGTATTCGACCCAAATTCATAACATTTGCATTAAAGTGATCTTGTTTTCTAATGTGATTGTGAAATTCATACAAGCATTGACTAGGATGTTTATTATGAGGGATATCACCTTCATTAAACTTTAAAAGAGAATTTACCTCTACCACCCGTGGTGGTGGTGTGTCAAGTGCATGTATTTCCTCAATACATGGTAAATTCTTAACATCCTCAGCTTTAATACCTTTTTCCTTCGTACATTTCTTTGCTTCTTGCATATCTTCAGGAATGAGAAATAAGGTACCCCTCTTCTTTCGAGTGGGTTTAGGCGGTGGTTCAGGAAGTGTCCAATATCATAATTCTTCAATATATTATTCAATAATTACTCGGCTTGTTCAATAGTTCGTTCCCTGAAAGCCAACCAGCACAACTATCTAGGATGTCTGGCTTGGTGTGCCTAGTGTTGCCTAGGTCTCTCCGGTTATGTATGTATCCCTCCCCCGCTCAAAATGAATGGGTCTTCCGTGGTCTCTACCCCCCCTGCACATCCCCTCACTGTAAACCTGCCGGCAAAACTGGATGCTCAGGGTGTTTTTGCCCTCTGATATACGAGAAAGAGATTCAAGTGGTGGATCCCCCCCCCCCCCCCCCCACCGCAGTGAAAATTGTGTTAGTTTGTTCTATCCAAAACTATATTGATGGATGTTTCTAATTTATGTTTGTACTTCGATGAGATTTTATGCTATAAAGGGATCAACCGAAAAAAAATTGTCGGTTATTATGCCATTTTTCTTGTTGTCTAGTTTCAAAATTATTTGTCCCAATGCCAGCTATAAAACAAGTGTTTTTTTGCAAGAACCTATTTTTTTAATATATAGCACTCTTATATCTATTTATCTCTAAGAAATAAAATTAAATAAATAAATAAAATATAAGGGTGTTTTCTGCCAAAAAAAAGCTGATTCCGCCACTATTATCAGCCACTGGCAGTGAGCCTTTGTCATGCTCGTACGCCACGCGGGCATCAGATACGCCCGCATACCGGCATACGGAAAATATGACCGTATTGGAATAAGACGACAAGTTAGATAACTGCAATCACGTATTTTATAAAAAGAAAGTAATTGCGAGTAACGTATTTTACAAGTTGTGTGCAAGTTCTGTAACTCCCAATGTATTTACTCCCTCCGTCCGGTTATAAGTGTGCATCTAGCATACAAAATTTTCCTAGAAAAAGTGTACATCTACACTTCTTCTACGGTTAATAAATGCAATCAACCCCTAGTAATCGCTGCCCCCACTCTATCCTACAATCCCATTCTTCTCCCCCGCATCAACCCCCCAATCCTAATTCTTCTCCTTTAATTTAATTGGTGGAGACTAATAAGAGGAGAGAGAACTAATATGTCATCCATTTTCTAGATGTACACCTACTACCGGACAGAGGGAGTACCTCTTAGACAGTACTACAACCTGCACTGCACAAATATCTACAAGTCGTAGTCAAGTATTATCAGTTTCTGCAAGATGATAACTGTGACGTTAGCCATTAACATACTCCCTCCATTCCACAATGTAGTGCTTCCTCTATCCACGTGCTTCAACTTTGACCGTAAATTTAACTACCAAGACCGATTGCGGCGGGAGCAAAAATTATATCAGCGAATTCGTATTCGAAAGAAGTTTTCAATTATATAATTTTTTCTTCCGCCGCAATTGGTCTCGTTAGTTAAATTTATGGTCAAAGTTGGACCTCGGGAAGCGCGGGCGCACTATATTTTGGAATGGAGGGAGTATGAGTAAATAGTTTCAATTTTCTGTAGTTTTTCTGTATTTTTTTGGTGGGAGGGAGTTTTTTTTTTGTATGACAACGTATGCAATCTAATCCATACATTGCACATGGGTCCTATCCTATCCCCAAATAATACGGGGAGAGGGGGAGAGGGGGAGAGTGTGTGGAGGGCCTTCACGCTGGGAGAGAGGTGAGAAGATAAGAGAGAGAGAGAGTGTGTGTGCGCGCACGCGCGCGCGCCTGAGACCTGAACATGGCCGGCTCATATGTTGCCTTTGCTCCTCGCTATCCAAAGCTTGTTCCTATCACCTCCGGCGACACACCAAAGCCCACTTTGCCAAGCGAACTAGCTAATCTAAGAAGAAGTACCCAAGGAAGGCGAGATCGAGATGGCTAGCTATGGGGCCTCACTCGGCTCCGTCACGACCTTCATCCTGCCGAAGATCTGGTGGGCATGCTTTTGGCAAAAGCCAGATCTTCGAGATGCAGTCGATTCCTTGAAGCTGCAGCATAAGCATATCCTGGGGAAGATTCGAGAATACCGCGCCATAAGCGAACGTTTCAGCGATATTGGGGGAACCCTGGATGAGCATATTGCAGATCTGAGACGCATGGCAAATGAAATGGAGGACTGCATAGACAGCTGCCATATCGCGGAGGCGACAAGAACGCGTGCAGAGCTTCTTAGAAAGATTCCTCGTCTCAAGGAAAGATCCGAAAAACTGGAAGTGGATTATAAGGGTCCAGGGAAATCCACCGGAGGGGAAACAACGACCTCAAGAAAAGAAGCAAGTAATGGAGCTTCTGGACATGGGCAATCATATTCTGGAGGTGGCTTCCGAGTTGTAAAACCGTCCTGTGCTGATCCGGTGGACATGGACGGTCCAATCAAGGAACTTCTGGACCTGGTGAAGAAATCGGATAGCAAACCGGAAAGTAAGCAGCTCAAGGTGATCTCCATCTCTGGCTTCGGTGGCTTGGGTAAGACTCTCCTTGCCGACAAAGTTTACTTCCATGAAGATGTGTGCGCGCAGTTCAGGGTGCGCGCTTGCGTCGAGGCCGCGGGAAAGAGCCATGACCAAGTTCTCGAGGAGATACTCAAGCAAGTACCCGGGACTAGTGCTAATGATGAAGAGATACCACAAAATGGCGAGCAAAGGTGATTAGCTTTTCTATACTGATTTGTTTTCTTCATACATATACTACTGCCTCCCGTCCAAAATAAATGTCGTAGTACTGAACTAAAGTTAGTTTAACCTTATCTCAAAACTACAACACTTATTATGGATCGGAGGAAGTATTACGTACCATCATGTTTCTTGTGTTTTCGGTGAACTCAATTACAAAATAAATAGCTGAACCCCAAGGTATATGTAATATCCCTCTATCCTTTCCGTCTAGCCGTCGGGTACCAAAAATCCATTCTCATTCACATAGGCAGAGCAGACAGCGTAGTAACAGACAGCATATTGTTACTTTTTACTAGGAGTCTGCCTATTAAACTCCTTTGATAGCCATGTTTCAAGAAATGATTAGATTAGTCCATGCAATTCGCGCTGCAATATTTTTTGTTTTTATGCGATTTTTACTATCTCACCTTATTTATTTTTTGCGGAAACTGGGGTTGGTTTTCCCATTTTTCTTTGTAACTAGTGTGAACGACAAGGGCAAGAAAGTCCAGATTGATGGAGTGACACGACAAAATGGCGAGCCTGGTCATGGTCAAGCCACACAACCAAGTACTAGCGAACGTCTCAGATCATCCCTCAAGAATGAACGGTGATTAGCTTCTCTATACTTCTTCATGCATACCATCGCATGTTCTTTTTTCTCAATGAACAGATTGACCCCATGTAGCCATACACTACAATCTAGCCGTCTGGATCAGAAAACGGACAGGGAACGTTTAATTTTTACTAGGAGTGTCATAACAAACCCCTTTGATTGTTACATCTGCCATTTTTCTAAGAAACAAACTACTCTCTCCGTTCACAAATGTAACATGTTTTGGACATTTCAATATGAACTACATACGAAGTAAAACGAGTGAACAAATACATCAAAATTACGTCTATATACAGCTAAATCAGAAGAAAGCTAGAACAATCTATAATTTAGGAATGGTGGGAGTAGTAGATTAATCCGTTTGCGCCTGATAGATTTTGAATTTTTTCCATTTTCCTTTGTAAATTTTTCAGCTAAGATTTGATCATGCGAGTTATAGGTATTGTAGATTTTTTTTGTTCAAATTACATCATTATATACTACTGGAATTTCCCCGTACGCCGAGTGTTTGGCTCTTTGCCGAGTGACCTATAGACTCTGATATCTTTACCGAGAGAGCTGAGATCTTGTCTCGGCAAACTAGTATAACCTTTGCACAGATGCAGCTCTATGCAAAGATGGCACACGTGGCAGTTTTCTATTCGTTTGTTTTGCCAACATAGGCTCTCGGCAAAGTCTAGACTTGGCTTACTCTGCGGAGCCCGCCTATCAGGCGGCGAGGGACACGTGGCAGTTTCCTATTCGTCGTTTTTGCCGAGAGCACATCTCGGCAAAGAGTAGGCTCGACATTAATCTTGGGGTCCCGCCTGTCAGGTGGTGGACACGTGACAGTTTTCTATTTGTTTGTTTTGCCGAGAACAACTCTTGGCAAAGGCCGGACTCGGCTTAGTCCGTCAGCCCCGCCTGTCAGGTGACGGACACGTGGCAGTTTCCCATACGTTTGTTCTGCCGAGAGGGACTTCCGCAAAGACAAGCCTCGACATTAGTGTTGGGTCCCGCCTGTCAGGTGATGGGCACGTGGTGGCTATGTGCCCATTGTAATTTGCCGACAGCCATAAGTCGACGCCACATGGCAACCGCAGTCTTCGTATGTAGCCCGTGAAGATGCTTTATTTTGCCGAGTACCGGACGATTGGTTCTCGGAAGAGTTCTGTTTGCCTGTCAGATGTGCGTCGGGTACTCTTTACCGAGAACAAATCTCGGCAAAGACGTTGCCGAGTACTTTTGGCCCTCTGCCGAGTGTTTCCGGCACTCGGCATAGGTGTAATTCCAGTAGTGATACCTCCAAAAAAACTACCTGGTTATAAAACAAGTCACCAAAATTCCTTCTAGCTATAAGAAATATGGACCATTAAAATCTAGTTATATGAAACTTCCCCTCCTCGAGCTACATTGGAGAGAAAGTGGGAGGGGAAGAGGAGACTGTGTATAATGATGGACTTTTTTTCCCTTCACTTGCAAACAATTTCTCTTCAAACTTAATACTCAACCTTCCCTTTTCAGAATGAATCTAATACTTCCTCTGTTGAGACTAAGAAACGTCTTATATTTTGAGACAGAAGGAGTAGTCTTGTGGTTGTGGGAGCGGCCACGACACTGTGGCTGTAGAGCAGAATGGATCTACTCCGTCCGTACCATAATATAAGACATGTATGCAGTTCAAATGCTCCAGAGGTAGTACGTACTTATCTGTTCCTAAATTTGTCTCTTACAGGTTTTTGATTATAATTGTGGACATCCAAGAGAATAGGGGCGAAATAGCGATAGCATCTGTTTTAAAGGGTCTTGGTGATGTGCACAGCAGGGTTATCGTCACGACAACCATTCAGAGCATAGCAACAAGCTGGGCATCTCCAAACAACCATTTGTATCCTATGAGTACACTTAATAAAGTCCACTGGGAAGAGCTGTTCTTCAGAGAATTTGATGAAGGGAAATGCAAAAAGCCATCGGAGATGGGGCAGTTAAGTTCACTGAAGTCACTTCTGGAGAAATGTGACGGCCTTCCTCTTGCTCTGATCAGCACTGCAAAAGTTTTGAGTGGAACTGAACTGGACAATAAAGCATGTACAGAAGCCTGGAAGAAGCTTTGTGACATAAAACATGACGAAACAAGCACGTTACAGAAAATGCAACGGGTGCTAGCCAGCACCTGCGCTGGTCTATCTGGCACTAACGTACCTCCTACCCTCATTGATTGCTTGCTCTATTTCAGCATGTTCCCACCAAATCATCATGTCAGGAAGAATTCTCTAATAAGGCGATGGCTGGCTGAAGGAATGAAACACAATGTTGACAGGAAGGAATTTAATTTAGAAGAGCACATTGAGTGACTCATCGACCGAAGTATCATTCAGCCCATGGAAGTGAGCACGCGGGGTGACGTGAAGGGATGCAAAGCTTCTAGTCTAATGTACGAGTACATTTTCCACAGATCTAAGTCTGAGGAATTCATGGCAGTGCTCTCTGATGTGATGGACAATGGGTTTGAACGAAAGGGATATGTCCGCCGGCTTTCTATCCATGCTACAGAAACTGGGATTGCAGAAGAGAGATTGCCCGATGATTTATCCCATCTCCATACTCTGGCGGTATTCGGCACTGAGAAGCCAGAAGTTACGAAGGATCTTGCCAATGGTTTGTTTGGGAACAAAGGGGTTCTTGCCAAGTATAAAATACTTCGGGTGTTGGATTTGAAAGAATGTGCCGGTATGAAAGGAAAACATCTTCAAACTATATGTGACCTGTTGCTGCTGAAATATCTGAGCCTCGGGGACAGTATTGTTCGGGTTCCAAGGAAAATAGCGCAGCTTAAACTGTTGGAAACACTCGATCTAAGCAGAACCAATGTAGTGACAGTGTACATGCAAGTCTTGGGGCTCCCCAGTTTAACGCACCTTCTTGGGAAAGTTCGGTTGTCCAAATGGGACTGCATATTCAGAATGGAAAAGCTGAAAAGGTTCGTGAGGAATAAATGTAAGTTGGATACCCTTGGAGGATTCACCACCGGCAAGAGCGAAGCATTTCCGCAACTGATAGGTCATATGCGGCAATTGAATAAGGTGAAAATATGGATCCATCCCGCCGCTGATACCAGAAACTTGGAACATCTAACAGAAGGCATCAAGGAATTCATTAGAAAAAGCAGGTTCGAAAGCAATGTTGGTCGCTCACTATCAGTTGACTTCTCAGAATGCGTACATGAACATGCAGAACGATCCTTGGATTTCCTTAAACAAAATGTGAACATTCCAGACAATAATACCCAAGGGGCTCAAATTACACATGAAGGAGATGCAAATCAATGTCTCGGAAGCAATGCTGGCAGTACGAGCAATCAAATCATGAATATCAAAAACAATATCCAAGAGCAGCAGACAGAAGAAATACAAGAGCCCAAACAAGGTGCCCCCTCTGACTCTGAGGATGCCTGTTCCAGAAATGAAACTGAGATGATGCAAAACCATCAGAATATCCGAGAAGGATATGACAAATGCCCCAACAAGCTTTCCTCGCTCAAACTTTGTGGCAAGCTGACAAAATTCCCTCTTCAATTTGTCACAGAGATTGCTGGTATTGAGAGGTTGTGCCTTTCATCTACAGGTCTGTCTGGGGAGAATATTGCATACGCTCTAAGTGAATTGCCCGACCTGTTTTATCTAAAGCTGCGTGAAGATGACTTAAGTCTCCTCGACCTGCAAAATAAGCAATTTCCGAGCCTCCGGCGCATTTGCTTTTCTGTGAAAGATGGTAATCTGCCGCGCCCAACAATCATCAAACACTTCCATAATCTTCGCGAAGTGTATCTGTATGCTAATCTGAATTATGAAGAAAGGCGCAGCTGGAAAGCAGCTTCAGAGAGTCATCCTGAAAGGCCAAGGGTTTATTTCGCCGAAAGCACATGCAAGGGAACTTCTTCCGAGGCTGTGACCCAAAGCCAGTAATGAACATCCTCCGCTTCACGCAAGAGATGAGGCAAAACTGTGTGCCACCAACATGAAGAATATTTTCAGTTTGATGCGCCGATGCACCAAAATGACACTTCAGTTCATATTTACTCTTCAAGTTTCTCTCCTAAAGTTTGTTGCTGGTCATATTAAGCATGGTCATGTTGTTGCATTTACCTTATCCAAATTGCGTATGCATTTGTTATTGTTGTATGTCTTTCCTAATCCGAATTCGTGGGAAGATTGTACATTCACTCCCTAAGCCAACTATTTCATTGTTGATGTCATATTGTATGCAGTTGAATAAACTAGTGTGCTAGACATCTCTATGGAGAACCATTATGTTTGAAGATTGTTTCAAGAATTTGTGCAGAAGTAATTTTACAAAATTTGCGTGATCTACTCTCCAGATGAATAATCACTACTAAAGATATGTTCATCACAAACGGTTAAAGATGCTCATCCCATATGTCACCAGTCACCACCAGCATGTCGCTCATGTGAAGGTCATCACATTTCGACCTACCTTTACAATTTTGTTTTGCTTCCCTTGCTTTTCTCTGGTCACCTATGTCGCATTCAAGATAATGGTCTCCTTCTGCAGCTATCGAGGTGGCGCCAACCGATCGACTGTGTGCCAGCTCGATGTGTTGTTACCCTCGCCCTCTTTTTTTATTTCCTGTGCTCCTACTTGATCATGTAACTGCAATACCGTTATCCTGGAAGACCGACACTAAGACTGAAAAGATGGCATCAAAACATACCTTGAGACTAAAAGCAAGACTTATTCATCTCTGTTCTCAGATTCAGCCTTTCTCATTCGCAAAAAAAAAAAAAAGATTCAGCCTTTCTCAGTTTTACGATTAATTTTCAGCAGCGGTGCAGTCTACGTACCTTCAGAAATCTCCAGGAATGGAATTTCAACTTCCCCCCAAGTGCAATAGCAAGATAGAACCCTTGTACATAAGCCCCATCTCCTTGGCAAAATTTGGCATGACCCTTTGCTAGACCCAGTTAATCCAAGTCCACTGTATTCGCCGAAACTCAATGTCACTGCAGCAGAATAATTAGTAATTAGAACTGCTGGCTGTGTTTCCTCACTGACAAAAGAGCGTGCTACTGTAGTGTCCCATATCTAGCACACATGTGACGTTAAAGTGTCTCAGACAATTGAATCCATAACCTGGTAGCCACCACTCAACCAAAAATATTGAAGATAAACAGTTGCACATTTCCAAGAAAAGTTCACTCAACCAAAAATATCTTCAGCAAGTTGTGTTTACTCATTGGTTTATTATATGGTCTAGAAGTCCTGTTACCCGGACAAAAAAAGTCCAGACAAAAGGGCTAAAATATTAGCCCCGCACCTCTGAAACTGATAATAGCATATAAATATGATTTCTGCAAGCCCTTCAGTGCTCTGTCCTGCAAGATGAGAGCAGCACCAATGCGCTTTAAGTTCAGAGAGCTAACAATTTTCTTCAGAAAAAAAATAGCCAGTTTTCTTGAGCTGAAACAATATGCGCACTAGGCCATCAGAAGAGGTTCTTCTGAAAGTTTTTTGTGAAGCAACTAAAAGTGAAAAACAGAGGCAGATGAGCAGAGCCCACTACGGTGCTGTACTACCAAACAAACCTCTAGATCCTTCTGATGTTGCTAGGAATGCGGTTGGCCAGTGTGTTTTTCCAGGCCAGGCTAGATCCAGGTCTGCCGCTGGTGTTCTACATAAAGCCGGAGAACGGCCATCGGCGGAGAGGACCGGGTCCGCCGCTGCCGAGCTTCCTCGCATGCGCCCCTCTGCTGCAACGAAATAAAAGGGATTTCAAGCAAGCAAGCTATGAGATACACATAGTGATAACATGTACCCTGTTGAGTAGAATTAGTAATCAAGGATGCTCAACTAACATGCAGATACACTGAGCACAGCTCAAGCCTCCACAGCTGCATCTATTTGGGCCTACATATATAATTCTGATCACAGACCATTGTCAAAGAAAACAAAACAAAAATATATACTGCCTGTGAGTGCATAATCCCTGTCCCCCCTACCAAACCATGACCCAAAATCAATGGCAGGGTGATTTCTGCTGCTGTGAGTGCACTATCGATGACTGTTGTGATCTCCAGTTTCTTTCATGCTGTACTTTCACCCTGTTAACACCAGCATGCAACAGCTTAATTAATACATACAGGAGAGCAATGAATCACACAACTGATATGTAGATACTAGTGCCCACAGCTCGGACCTAGGGACCTGAATCCATTTTTGAACTTCTTCATAGTTTTGGTCGCGGATCATCGCTCCGTCAAAAACCCTGTACAGATACCCAACACAATTTGTTCACTGAATCATTGCTCCTAACTAAGACGCTGATGGGCGTTTTGTGCTCCAAAGTATTCTCCATAAGAAGACACAAACAAGGTAACAACTAAAGTTGGATGCTGAATTGAAGAGAGAGATGCTTACAAGATACATACTACAAAAAGTGAAAATATTTCTGGAGCACAGAACACATCAGTAGAGTGAAACTACGCATGGTCCTGGCCCTTTATTGTGCCTTCTTTGTCGATTCACCGAATTATACATGGCTTCCCTCCTTGTTTGGGTCTTCTTTTAAATAGCGGAGGTGTTCCAAAATAAGCCACACGATGGTCATGAGCTCACCACCGGTGCTAAGCTTCTTGGCATGTGACTCCCTAATGCACCGGTTGGCTGCGTAGGCTAGGAAGTCGATCCACAGATCTAGCAGCAGACGCACCTTATCATCTACTACCTCACTCTCAAGTATTAGAACAGCAATACGGCGTGCATACAAGAGTCGAGGAGTTTCAGAGCCAGAGCCTGCATGTCCCTTCGGTAACTCCAGTATGACGTCAGCGAGCTTCTTCTCAAGCCCAGAAGATTCCAATACCCTGTGATGATGCAATCCGAGCAATTTCTTGAGCACAGTCCACAAGTTGTCGCCCAGAGAGCCGACAAGATTATAGTCATCGCATATCTTGTCCAGATTGTTGCAGGTTTGCTTGTACAGCCAATTTTGAGGAAGGCCTGGTAGCATGTAGGGGCTGTTCACGAGGAGGAACATCATGTAGTTGGACAGTGCCCTGACTATCTGCGCACTGCTATCAGCTGCAAAATGTCCCTTTTCCTTTTCCACCCTTGCGAGGATCAAATCGGTGGCAATGTGCCAGCAGATGATGCTCTCATGGAATTCAACTCCGTGATACTTTTCCAATTCCTTGTACAGCTCATGGTACACTCTGTTATCCAGTGCTGCTTCACCCCATTTATGCCTGAGCACGCCCATTGTGTTTATATCATCTTGTGACCACCTGCCCACCTTCTGTGCACACTTCATGACATTCTTCGGGACAACGACAGTGCACGAGTAGTACCTCCTATCCCACCACTCACCGAGTCCAAGCACCATGAACAGATTTTCGAGTCGGCGACTCATAGGATCCACCTGTCCAGCACGAAACCGCAACATGTTATGCTGACCTATGATGCCTGACCACCTCCTTGAGCCTCCTGTCATAATCATCTTGCCAGGCCAGGACCTGCGAAGAGAAAGAAGTGTGCGCCGTAACCGATACCATCTTCCGGTGCACAGAGATGAATGCCGGAGCCAATCCAATCGTGTGGCGCACAAGAAGCCAAGCGCCCAGCTCGACCCTAGTGCACCGAGGAGCGATTTCGTCTCTAGGACCAAGGCACCACCCAACAAGGTGTACGTGATGGCAATGTCAACTCGGCTGTAACCATCTTTGTTGCTCAACCTGAACAACATGAGTGAGGCAATGACAGTGAGCGGCGAGATGGTACGGATGCAGTAGCCAAACCAAGAGTGGATCACGTTTGCCTTGGTGTACAGAATATCATACATGAGGGAGAGTTCCATCTCCATCACCCTCCACATTTTCTCATGGTCATTCTTAAGTTCCTGGATTGTTACCTTACTCGGGGTACCTGCGACATCTATCTCGACCACTGAATCAACTATCCCACGCTTGCAAATATGAAAAAGAGAATGAGCACGCTGTAGGATGAGCTCGTCTGGCAAGTCGTTGTACCATTCTTGATAAAAATATTGGTCACGTCTTGGTACCTTGAGAGAGCTCTTTGATTTGGTTTCTTCTTTGCTTGTCATCAGAGAGCTCTTTGTTTTGCTTTTTTCTTTTGTTGCCTTGATTGAGCTCTGAAGAATGCTGAAGTTGGCCGCCCGGAGTGCCCATGTCCTCTCCCCATACTTTGCAACACCAATAACGAGTATCAAGATGGCAGCCAGTGTGAGCAAGATCCCGCTGCCGGCGATGTACTTATAGAGGACATATCCGGCTCCCGCAACCTGCACCGCAAGGATCAGCAAGTGACGCTTCCAAAGCTTGCTATCCTCGAGGGCATAGGCGGTGATGTTGTCCGGGCCACCAAGGTGCAGCAGGAGGAATGGCGCCCACAAGGCAATGAGCTGGTGGTCTTGCGGTGTGTTGCTGCTGTATAGGAGCTGGCCGGCAGCATATATCGCGGTCATGTCCGACAGCTGGTATGCCAGCCAGAGGGGAACCCTCAGCATAGCTGAGCTACTACGCCGACGTACATTGGCGAAGAGATGGAGGATGACCTGGAAGGCGAGGCTCAAGAGAACCCCGATCTGGCTCCCCCAGTTAATCCAGAAGTCCAACGGCCCTTCAGCCATTATTAAAGGCCTGATGCAGAAATGCAACAACTGTAGATATATACGTAAAATCAGTAATGACAAAAAAACATGGTAAGGTCAAAGTCTAATTGCATAACATTGAGCTAGGACATGGCAAAGAAGCACGGAATGACACCACCCAACTCTAAAAACGTGATCACCGGCACTGCAGGGCATGACACTAATACCTTAGAGTAACCACATGGAGCAATTCGTACACTGTCAAGTGAATATACATGTAATTCTTGTTTTTCTTCCATGCAAACCAACAAGGTGTGTCAACTATCTGTCCACTTTCAAACACAAATTTAGGAATGCAGATAATGGTGAAGAATTGCATCAGATTGGGTGCACAAAAATACAGTCTCAAACATATGCATACGTCATTATCATTGTATTGATAAATGACTAGAGAGTTGAGACCATGAGAGTAATATACAAGCTGTATTCGATCAACCAACAATACTATATGCCAATCTACCAATAGAAGTATAATCCTTGACCAATGTGGTAGCAGGTTGAGACGACCATCTTCAACAACACAAATTCGACGGGTTATGTCCAATGCAAAACTCGGAGGTTAAATAAGGCAACTCATAGCAATATATTAATTTAATACCTAAATGATAGGAAATGAATTCATAAAAAAGTCATAACTTTGAAACTAACAATATGATGTATTATGTTCCATGTATCAAAAAGTTCAAAGAATGTTAAATACAAATTTATCTGTAAAGTACTACGCAGGGTGTCGTAACTTAGTATTTCAAGAAATAGAAAATATAAACATTGCTGGCACATCAATGTGTATTTGCGCATACCGAAGTTAAAAGAAGTTGTAGTCTAAATAAGTGAAAATGATGAATAATGTTCACTGGGGTTCAAACTTCATAGTTGCCAAACGGGGAGTACCATTACTGCATGTGCACTGGTCACGAATTCGCAAGATCACGATGCATCTATCCTGGAGGTGACATCCCTGACAGAACTGTCACATAAATGGGAGAGGTCGTTGATGGTCGAGGTGATACGGAAACATGCGAAGATGGCAAACAATGCTACCATCAAGGCGACCAATATTGTGGCCTCCATCGTGGAGGAATAGTCCGTCGAGGACCTCTGGTGAGCGATGCGCAATGGTGGAGGGTGTGGTCACTATTGTATTAGAGGAGCATGCAAATCTATAGGGACTTTTTTAGAATTTAAGTTTTCTTTGGTCCTTGTTTTCTTTTGCTCCTAGGCAGGTGTCTTGTGTCAAAGTTTCATGTAGAGTGTAATTTTTCTTGTTTGTTTAATCATATTGGCTTCAAAATACGTTCATGGACTGAATGAAATGTGTTAATGGTCCGGATGGAGATTAGTGGGCTAAAGACATATTGAATAACACGAGTAGGTGCAAAACCTTAATTGGTTCGATTACTACACGGGCTGCCATGTCATATCCACATTGTCTACCATGATTTTTGAATCTATGACACTCCTAGACTGCCATAAATGCACGGGTGTGTACGGGCGAACATGTCTAGATCTGGTGTGACAACCAAGAAAAATCATAGATGTTTCAATACGTGATAGTTTGAAATTTTTGACACTGGGTTAATCAATGACGTGATATACATGATGTGTTTTGGATTTGTCATGGATGCCCTTCTATGACTGTTTTGTAGTGATCTATGATGGCATGCCAACATCATGTATCATCACCCAATTTCGGCAGTACATTTGAGATGAAGTTGAGCTGTGGGCACGCGGTTAAAGTTCTATACGCTGGTGTGAAATGTGGATGGGGTTATAGTAGGGAGCATGTATGAGTTGGGGCTGGATGCTTTTGGGGGGGTGGGGGGGGGGGCATTAACAGGGGCCCTACTAGAGCAATATTTTGGCCTCGTTCTCCCAAAAGCCATGTGGGGCCATGGGAGATTCTCTAACCCCTACTGCCTAGTGTTGAGGTTTTCCATGTTTGTAAATTTAATGTGTGTGTGTGTGTGTGTTTGTGTGTGTGTGTGTGAGAGAGAGAGAGAGAGAGAGAGAGAGAGAGATCGTCACTTCATTCTTTCGAAAAAGATTTCCTTTCACAAAAGTAAGGAATGGGCAACTCTCTTCAATCTCACCACGTGGCCGTGACATGAGATAGTATCTTCCATACCAGAGTGTATGTAGTTGTATCATGTAGTACATTTAGTTCCTTTATGAGACTACTTTATGTGTATAAATATGAATGCGTTTTTAGTACACCCTTCATTTTTATATACAAGGCCACAAACTTAAATTACAGGTACCAAGGTAAAATTTAATACTTCCTCAATTCCTTTATACAAGGCCACTACGGAAAATATGTTTTGCATCTATACAAGGCCTCTAACAGTAACTGAGGCAAAAACTAATGATGTTTCCTCGTACTACCAACTTGTTTAATATTTGCATGCATGTAGTCAGAGTGAAACTGTGCTACTTCCTTCTCGTTCCTTCCTTGCATGCATGCGGCGTATTAATAATCCTGGTTAAGGAAAAGAAAAGCGGGCTTGCAAAGCAGTCATTAAGTTTTACCTTGGTACCTGTAATTTGAGTTTGTGACCTTGTATAAGGGAATGGAGGGAGTACATTTTTTGTAACCTAATTTTTTTATCGTTTACTGAGATCATTAATACACCGAATGCATTCAACAAAATTGAACGGAAGAAGTAGTTGAGGGTCATTATGAATGCATGCATACAAATATTGAACAAATTGTTAGTACGAGGAAAAATCATTAATTTTTGCCTCGTTTACTGTAGGTGACCTTGTATAGATGAAAAGTGTATATTCCATAGTGGCCTCTTATAAGTAAATGGAGGGAGTATACTATTTATAAGATATCCAAGGCAAACTATGTGGAAAAAACTTACAAGTAGTTTTGACATCTTTTTCAATTAGATAAAACAAAATAGGTGACTAAGATCCGGACACCAGCAACCAAAAAAGTCATAAAGCCGCTAGTACTATATAGGTGGTTTTAGATATATGCTCACATGGCGAGTACACTACATATTCCTAATTACTACCTCTGTCCTGGTTTATAAGCCCCCTTTGTAATTTTGTGCCAAATTTGAAGTAAAAATTCAAGTAATAAAATGTTAATGCATGCTAACAAAAATTATATCGTTGGATTCGTATTTGAACCTAGTTTTCAGTGATATAATTTTTTATGACATTCATGAATATTTTGCTAGTTAAATTTACGGTCAAAATTTTGAATAAAATACAATGAGGACTAATAATTCAGGACGGAGGTAGTATGCTAGATGCTCCCTACAAGATTCTAGGTAACCCATACCAAATGTGTGTGTGTGTGTGTGTGTGTGTGTGTGTTTGTGTGTGTGTGTGTGGGGGGGGGGGGGGTTAACAAAAGCCAGTTGTGGAAAACAACTTTACATGTGGGCTACACATGATAAATAAAGTAAGGTGTTATATTATGGGACATATAGAGTAGATAGTATACAACCCGCCAAATGTTAATGCATGATGAACAAAATAAATTAAAAAGATGTGCTGGCTAATGCGAGCGGATGCCAAATTGATCGACAATGACAAGAAAAATAGTGAGCTTACATTGACTTGATTGAACCAGCAAGAAGATCAACCGCAAAGCGCCCCTGAATCCTGCTAAGCTTCCGAGCTGTATCACCAGCAGGCAGCAGCTACGCTGAAGGAAAAGCGTAGCTAGAGAGTGTTGCGGAGGCATATATGCATGCTTGCCGTTGTGTTCAAGACTCCAAGTCGAAGCTATCTATAACACATGAGCTCCATCGCGCGTCCAACAACAGCCTAAAGAAAGCATAGCTGTGTGCTATGTGTACACACTGCCGGCATGCATGCATGTTACCTTGTTTGTACTCCCTCCGTTCTTAAATATTTGTCTTTCTAGAGACTTCAAATGGACTACCATATACGGATGTATATAAACATATTTTAGAGTGTGGATTCACTCATTTTGCTCCGTATGTAGTCCCTTATTGAAATCTTTAGAAAGACAAATATTTAGAAACAGAAAGAGCATGTACGTGAATGGTTGCATCGATCTTGTGTACACTCACTCACCGTTAACGTTAGGTAACGGAGACAAGCTAAATTTGGAAGGAGGTGAGTAGCCAAGTAGCTAGGTTGGTGGCTTGTCAATTGGTGGAGTACTATAAATTTGGAACGACGCCCATTATTCCATTAATTATAAGCATGCGAGTAGGTTGGTACGTAGCATGTAGGTTGGTGGAGTACATATATATAGGTATGTTGTCGATCTCACGCATGTATGCTGCCTAGCTAGCCACTTGAATATATGCTAAATTGATTTCCATTTGTGGTCATCATAGCGCCGCCATTTGTGTTCATCATAGTGCCGCTACATATATGCATATCGATGATTTATTTAGTAATCTATATGCTCTTAAGCTGGCTGTAATGAAGTGTATCATATACTAGTATCATGCATATGATACTACTGTATGATATTACCTCCTTAATGCTTAGTATCATATATTAGTATCATGTACTCCATCCGTTCCTAAATGTAAATTTTTTAGACATTTCAAATACACTACAACATACGGATGTATGTAGATATATTTTAGAATGTAGATTCACTCATTTTGCTCCGTATGTAGTCACTTATTGGAATCTCTAAAAAGACATATATTTGGGAACGGAGGGAGTAGTACTTTATTTATTGTCATGCATGACACATAGTAGCATATCATTTATTATGATACGGTGTCATGATATGATACTCAACTCTTTCTTCATTTAATTCTATGACACCTCATCAAAATTGCCTAGTTGGCATGCATGACACTAGCTATGATACTACCATTACAACCAACCTTATATTTATTTATAGAGCAGCTAGAGAGTGTTTGTGTTAAAGACTTGAAGCATATATATATATATATATATATATATATATATATATATATATATATATATATATATATATATATATATATATATATATGACAAATGTTTCCTACAAGCAGTGGTAGTTATCAACACTTGCGTTTTGTATGTTGTATGTAGTATCTATCGAAACCGAGAGTATGCACGTGTAGTATGTAGTATATAACAATAATTAGGTAGTATATATACTAATTTTTAGATAGTACGTACCATGTTTTGAGTAAACTCTTTTTTACGTACAAATGTGTATGTATTTCATAAATATAACAAAAATTATGGGCTCATATGCAATTTTTTCATGTAACTTGCTTTGAAATATCTTAGATATAATATATGAACATATTTAAAATAATAAAATAGTATATATAGTACCACATGGTAGTATATGAGATATGTGGGGTAACTACCACCGGGTGGTAGGATGGATTTTCCATATATATATATATATATATATATATATATAGGCTTGCTAAAATGTGGCTGCGCGCATTCTACCTTATCCTACGCTCCGGCCACTTCAACCGAGCCAACCTACGCGCTAATTAGGCCGGCGCGCTAACCAGGTCGAAGGGCGCGGGCAACGTGGGAAAAGGTTGATCGTAACGCTTACGACCATAACTGTTGGTGGCGTTTTGCTGGCCTCCTCCTAGACAAAAATATAGTAATGGATTACCATCGCCCTGGTGTCTCTTTACCATCGCCCATTTAGGGTCAGTGCCGGTAAAAAACTAATGCCCATTACTATATATACTTAATCTATTACTGGCAATTTTTATGGATGAAACCATCGTTCGATGTCTTAGTGCACACTCTTATGGTAAAAAATCGTAGCTCTATTACTATCTATAGTCTTAATCTACTATTGGCAATGATTAGGGATGCAACCTTCATATTTAGCTGCCGGTAAAAAACCTAGGTCCATTACTATCTACACTTAATCTATTACTGGCAATGTTTAGGAATGAAATCATCATGTCTCAGAGCCGCCGGCAAAAACCTAGGTCCATTACTATCTACACTTAATCTATTACTGGCAATGTTTAGAAAAGAAATCATGATGTCTTAGAGCCGGTAAAAAACATAGGTCCATTACCATCTATACTTACTTTATTACTGGCAATGAAAACTGACGCAAGATCATCGCGTAACGGAGCAACACATGGTAATATAAATAAACATATTACTTTATTTTGCACATGCCTTTACCCACCAAATCTGCCTTCTCAGCGACCCGCGCACCCGCCCGTGATTAGTAGCAGCAGCCGGCGTAGCGGAGCAACACATGGTAACAGAAATAAAGCTTGTTACTTTATTTTGCACATATAGTTACCCTTAAAATCTGGCCTTGTGAGCGACCTGCGTGCCCCGCGCGGTGATTAGGAGCAGCGGCCGGCGCGTAGATTAACTAAAAATGCCACATGTGAGATTACGCCAGGACGTGCCGTCACCGAAATATAGAGCCCGCGTGCGTGCATGTTACCTTGTTTGTACGTACGTGAATGGTTGCATCTTGTGTACACTCACTCACCGTTAGCGTTAGGTAACGGAGACAAGCTAAATTTGGAACAAGGTGAGTAGCCAAGTAGCTAGGTTGGTGGCTTGTCAATTGGTACTATAAATTTGGAACCACGCCTATTATTCCATTAATTATAAGCATGCAAGTAGGTTGGTATGTAGCATGTCAGTTCTACAGTAATACGTTTGGAACAAGGGGATAAGTACACATGTATAGTTATGTGGTCGTTCTCAGGCATGCATGTTGGCTAGCTAGCCCTTGCATATATGCGTGATTGATTTCCATTTGTGGTCATGATAGTGCCGCCATTCGTGGGCATCATAGTGCCGCTACATATATGCATATCAATGATTTATGTAGTGATTTAGATGCTCTTATATTTCTTTACAAAGGGAGTAGAAGGGAGGCTAAAAGACGAGCCCGTCAATGTCTGGACAAAATTCCATTGTTGAGTCTCTGCACATCTGAGCTAATTAAAGTGATTATACACGAGTTATCAAAAACACATTAGTAAATGTCAGTGGACTGACTTTCAAATTTGGGGTCAGTCTATTTTGAAAGTTCGCCAGAGGGAAGGAAGGAGAAGGAAGGAGCTCTCCGGAGAGCTACCCCATTATTTATCTTAGAGTTTAGGGTGGGGGCGATTGTGGGGCCTCGCCGGAGAAAAAACAAACACGGGCGGGGCTAGAGGGATGGCCAAGGACAGCGGCAAGACTATCGGTTGGGAGTGATTCCGGGGAGGATGGGCCGGCAAAGCTCTGCGGTAGCGCCGCCAGCCGCGGGTGGTGGTTGCACGCGGTTCGGTCGGCGGCCCGTGCGACGGCCTTGTGAAGAAGAAGAAGCCGTAGGAAGAAGAAGGGCTGCCCACTGTTTGATCTGCATCCAATGGCCAAAAACGATCAACTAGCCTAAATTTGAAAACCAGGCAATTGACGTGTAGTCATTCCTTACCAAAAAATCTTTTTGACGAAAAACAGCATTGTGCTGATTTCATTCATTAAGATAGGATGAGACACCCCAAGAAATACAGGTCAAGGTTCAGGACGGCTGAAGGCCAGAAAGGGGAAGGAAAAGCTATACAAATGTACACTAGAAAAAGAAAGAAAGAAAGAAAGAAATTATCTCGCGCCTGTCCATTGTGCTCCTTTGAATCCAGCGATTCTCCAAGAATTCAGCTCATTGATAATGTTCTCAGCGACCTTCAGGAAATGGTTTGCCTTGTTGTTGAATATGCGGCTGTTTCTTTCTTTCCAAACCTTACCAAAAAATAATTAAACAATTTGTGTCCGTCTGCCACCTACAGCGGCCTCGCCACCCCAGTTATCCCTAACACACCAGTTGTGCTAGTTACGATCGAAGGCGCCGGCGGCTGGTTGTTTCGTTTGTGCATGTGCTAGTTACCTACTCCCTCTGTTTCAAAATATGTGACTAAACTTTGTATTAACTTAGTATAAAATTGAGTCATATATTTTGGAACGGAGGGAATAGCTACGTACGTGAGGAATCGATCCACCAGCTAGTCTGCCTGCTTGCTCCTTTTGTACGTATGCATCATCTGATGGAATCAATTGGCTAGCTAGTGTCGCTAGCGGCTGTTGCTTACGAAGTCGTCTCGACGGAAAGTACTCGTCGAGTCGGGCCGTTAGCCAACAATTGGTATCTATAGCTTTGGTATATTGGCGTAATTCTCGGAAAGCAGTCGAAGGATTATGTCGAACACAGACAAGGAGATCGTGACGGCGGCAGCGGGAGCACCGATGCCGATGGTGGGGGATCACAATTCTCCCGTCTGGATCGAGAGGACTACGCACTGTGGACGATGAACATGGAGGTTGCGATGGAGGTAGCTGAGTACTGGGAAGCCGTCGACCCCGGCGGCGCCGAGTACGCGAAGGGCGCAGCGAAGTACCAGAAGGATCGTCAGGCGTTAACGGCGATCTACTCCGCCATGCCGAAGGATGTGCTGCAACACCTTGTCGGAAAGAATTCGGCAAAGGAGGCACGGGAGACCATCAAGATCCTGCATCAGGGTCATGACCGTGTCAAGGAAGCACACCTTCAATCCCTGATGAGAAGCTACGAGTGCCTGAAGATGGATGAAAGTGAGACGGTAGATCAGTTTGCGCCTGTCTCAAGACTCTCGTTAACAGCATACGCAGCTATGGTTCAACCCTAGAAGAAGTTGCGATCGTACGACCATTTTTGTGCGCCGCGCCGGCACGGTATATCCAGATCGTCACTTCGATCGAGCAATGTCTTCACCTGAAAACTCTCACGGTTGAGGATCTCGTCGGAAGGTTCAAGGCCCATGATGAGAGAATTCGTCTCAGCTTCGGCGAAGCGGAGGGGAGTGAGCACCTGATGCTGACAAAGGCGCAATGGATTGCTCTGTCGAAAGAAAAGCAAAGTGGATCTATGAGCAGTGGCAAGAAGAAGGGGAGGGGTAAGCAGCACTCGGCGAGAAAGAACTTTGCCGAGTCGGACGACGAGGATGCGCCTGCACCACCGAGGAGGAAGTTTGACATCAAAAAAGTGAGGTGCTATAAGTGTGGCCTCCTCGGTCACTTCAAGACTAACTGCGATGAAGCACCAAGCAGCGGGCGCTCATGGCCGATGAAGGAGACGACGGGGATGTGATACTAATGTGCGAGCTAGTGAACGAGGAGGATCCAAATGATCACGATCAGCTGGACACAGGTCCAGTGAGTGCATACGTGTCAGTAGAATCAGGCGAAGTTGTGGCACCAGAAGACCAAGACCCAAGGCGTGACCGTGGATTGCGCCAGCAAACCCAGACGATGTTGTGGTGCCAGAAGACCATGACACAAGGTATTACAGTGTGGTCGCGCTAGAAGCAGGCGTAGACGTGACGCCAGAAGACCATGACGCTAGGCGAGACGGTGTGGTCGCGCCAGAAGCTGGCGGGCACGTGGCGCCAGAAGTCCACGACTTACAGCGTCTCAGTGTGGTCGTACTAGAGAATGACCAAGATACGCGGCAAGTTGAAGTTGGATCAGACGAGCGTGGCGTGATGGAAGACAGTACAGACGTCACGAATCATGGTGGATCCGATGTGGCGAGTCAAGAAGGTAGAGGCATTGCTGGCATCGCAACGAGCGGCAAGCTAGCCAGTTCGAGCGAGCAGACGGCCGAGACGAGGCACGCCACGAACGCGGCTGGTACAGCTCTACTGACTAGCATGTGCATCCCAGCGAACATGACGGTTGATGGTGGCCCATCTAGCAGTCCGTCTGCAGCATATTTCTCAAAAGGGAAGCAAGGTCACGTCACAGAAAGGCTAGAAGGCCATGCACATGAAGAATTATCAGCTTCTTTGACTGGTTCGTGTGAGAAATATGCAGCAAATTCGGGAAAGTCCGGGTCGCCCGAAAATGGAACTTTGGCACGTCCAGAAGCAAGTGTGTCATCTTCAATAGCACACGAACAACGCGTGTTGGTTATCTCTTCAGAGGAAGCGCTTCAAATAAATTCAATGAAGATGAAAAGTAAAGGACAACGATGTTTGCACATTGAGGAACCAGAAAATTTTCAAGACGCAAAGACGGAAGAGTGTTGGCGTCATGCTATGGATGGAGAGTTGGGGTCGATCCGAGACAACAAATTATGGGAACTCGTCGATCTTCCCAACGGATATAATGCCATGAAGCTTAAGTGGGTGTACAAAGTCAAGAAAGATGACGAAGGAAACTTGGTGAAGCACAAAGCAAGGCTCGTGGCTAAACCAAACATACAAGGGCAAGATGTGGACTTCGAAGAAGTGTTCGCTCCAGTTGACAAGATGAACTCGGTGAGGCTACTTATAGCTCTCGCGGCTCAAGAATCTTGTAAGTTACATCACATGGATCTGAACTCCGCGTTTTTGACTGGGGAGTTGGAAGAAGAAGTATATGTGAAGCAACCATTAGGGTACATCAAAGAAGGAGAAGAACACAAGGTATTGAAGCTACACAAGGTGTTGTACGGGCTACCACAAGCTCCTTGGGCATGGAAAATCAAGCTTGACAGTACATTGTGAAAGCACAAGTGCTCCCTGGATGATTTTGGTAATCTATGTCAATATATCTCTTGTTGGACTAATACCTTTACCTAGTATGTTTCAGATAAATTCAACAATGAAGTGGCATGGACTAGAGGATGTGAAACCCCTTCAAGATGCTAAGGACAAAGAATTGACTCAAGCTCAAAGCACAAGACTCTACATTTTCTATTTTGGTGATCCAATATCACATTGAGTCTATAGGAAAAGTCAATACTATAAAGAAGGGATGAGACATTGTTTAATGAGGTTCTTGCTCAAGGTGCTTAGTGATATGCTCCAAAGCTCTCAACCACTTTCTTACAACCACATATTTCCCAAACCAAAAGTCAAACTCGGCCCCACCGATTCTTTCTAATCGGCGCCATCGAGTTCACTTGACATAGCCGCTGCCACAAACTCTAGTCTTTCCGGTCTCACCGATAGGGATCTCGGTCTCACCGAGATGGGATTGTAATCTCTCTGTATGTATCCATTATAAAAATCGGTCCCATCGAGTTTGTGTAATCGGTCCTACCGAGATTACAATGCAAACTCTCTGTTCATCTTCGTAACAGTTCGGTCTAACCGAGATGAGCGAATCGGTCCCACCGAGTTTGCCTGACCAACTCTTTGGTTAGCTTATTACCAAAATCGGTCCCACCGAGTTTGTGTAATCGGTCTCACCGAGATTATGTTATGCCCTAATCCTAACCAGATCGGTCCAACCGAGTTGACATGTCGGTCCCACTGAAAATCCTAACGGTCACATTATTTGCTAAATCGCTCCGACCGAGTTTCGGGATTCGGTCCCACCGAGATTGATAAGTTGTGTGTAACGGTTAGATTTTGTGTGGAGGCTATATACCCCTCCACCCATTCTTCATTCGTTGAGAGAGCCATTAGAACATGCCTACACTTTCAACATACATTTTCTGAGAGAGAACCACCTACACTTGTGTTGAGGTCAAGATATTCCATTCCTACCATATGAATCTTGATCTCTAGCCTTCCCTAAGTTGCTTTCCACTCAAATCTTCTTTCCACTAAATCCAAATCTTGTGAGAGAGAGTTGAGTGTTGTGGAGACTATCATTTGAAGAACAAGAGCAAGGAGTTCATCAACAATACACCATTTGTTACTTCTTAGAGAGTGGTATCTTCTAGATTGGCTAGGTGTCACTTGGGAGCCTCCGACAAGATTGTGGAGTTGAACCAAGGAGTTTGTAAGGGCAAGGAGATCGCCTACTTCATGAAGATCTACCCTAGTGAGGCAAGTCCTTCGTGGGCGACGGTCATGGTGGGATAGACAAGGTTGCTTCTTCATGGACCCTTCGTGGGTGGAGCCCTTCGTGGACTCGCGCAGCCATTACCCTTCGTGGGTTGAAGTCTTCATCAACGTGGATATACGATAGCACCACCTATCGGAACCACGGCTCAAAAATCTCCGTGTCTCCAAATTGCGTTTGCACACTCCAATCCCATCCCTTTACATTCTTTCAAGTTGCATGCTTTACTTTCCGCTGCTCATATACTCTTTGCATGCTTGCTTGATATGTATCGTGATTGTTAAACTTGTGCCAAAACTCCACTTCAACTTAAAAAAATTAAAAACTGCAACTTTTCTTGCTTAGTGTCTAATCACCCCCACCCCTCTAGACACCTCTTCTCGATCCTTTCACATTGATTTCTTTTGGATTTGAGAAAGCCCCACTGGAGCATGCAATGTACAAGCGAGGTAAAGGCAATGATCGTCAGTTAGTGGGCATCTATGTGGATGATCTATTGATAACTGGAGCAGACGAAGAGGTGATTGCAAACTTCAAGCTACAAATGAAGGAGCTGTTCAAGATGACTGATATAGGCCTCTTGAGTTGCTACTTTGGGATCGAGGTACAACAAAAGCCGGAGGGGGTCACATTATGCCAGGAGGCATATGCAAAGAAGATACTTGAAAGCTGTGGCATGAAAGATTGCAATCCAAGTCATGTTCCTATGAAGCCTCGTCTTGTTCTAAGCAAGAAGAGTGAAGCACCCGCGGTTGATGCAACGGAGTATAGAAGTGTGACCCGAAAAGCTGAGGTATCTCATGAATACAAGACTGGACTTGGCCTATTTCGTTGGCATAGTGAGTCACTTCACGGAAGCACCCACGACGGAACATTGGGCAGCAGTGGAAAATATACTCAGGTACATCAAAGGGACAACAAATTTCGGTTGTGTCTGTTTGAGAGAGAAGAAGAATGAGATGCTGGAGCTACTTGGCTACAGTGATAGCAACATGGCAGGAGATGTGGACGACCGTAAAAGTAACTCGGGCGTGGCATATTTCTTGGGCGGAAGCATAGTGAGTTGGCTATCACAAAAGCAAAAGGCGGTCGCATTATCATCTCGTGAAGCGGAGTATATTGCAGCTACAACCGCGATGTGTCGAGGCATGTGCCTAGGAAGTCTACTCGGTGACCTCACTGGTAAGGAATCGAAACAAGTGGTGCTCAATGTTAACGACAAGTCTACAATCTCTATGTGGAAGAATCTAGTGTGTCATCATGGTAGATGGAAACACATTGATACGGGGTATCGGTACCTAAGGGAGTGCGTTGAAGAAAGCAAGATTGACGTCAACTATGTTTGCACTGATGACCAGCTTGCAGATATCCTAACCAAGTCTTCGAGACGACATAAGTTCATGAAGATGTGGCGAAGGATCGGTGTTCAAGCTGTGAAGTGAGGACATCGTGTTTAGTGGGGGAGTAGGAAGCCCCTCATTGACCATCTCTGTCTCAGGCGACTCGACCATGTACTGTTGAGAGGTACTCAGGGCAGGGTCACAGTCCCCAATCACTTCCACCACCTGATGACAATTTTTAACCACATCAGAGTAAGTTTTCTTGGGGCAGTCCAGGTTACAAATCACAGATTTCTCACTATAGGAGCTTATTTTTTCCTGCTCCATCTCCCGAGCCATGGTTTCATTGAGAAATGCGGTATGCAGCGAGTCATCAGATTCCACGCTCTTTTGCGACTCCCAGATGGGGTCTGCCTTCCCTCCCTGGGCAGTGAAAGGAGATTTTTTAGAAGACTCAGCAGGAGGATTATTTTGTTTACTTCCAGCCTTCCAGGGGTCGATAGGGGATGATTTTTTCCATAGGCATTGCTATCAGGTTTAGTAGGTGCTTGAACAGCTCTTTTTTCTCTGTTAGGATCTTTCACCAAGATTTGTTCCACCTCATAAAATAAATCATGAAAGTAGTCTCCCAGTATAGCTTCAACGATCATAGGAACCTCAGCCACATTTCTGCAACCAAGCCTCTCCCGAACAGAGGTCGGGCGATGCAAAGTAGCAGCATCAATCTCCAAGGAGACCCCAACTAGTGATGCCACATATGCCAAGTTTCTTTCACTTCTCTTATCCAGGGGACATTGCTGTTTTTAACCCACGCCATCTCCATCATTCCTTTCGCCCTAACTGCAGATGACCACGGTGTGGCATGGATAACAGCACATCTGGTCTTAAGCGTCACTCTCCCTACATAGCAAATCTGAGCTACTGCCTTCGGGTTAGGGAATCTGACCACAAAGACCCCCGACCCTATAGCATGAGCCAAACATCGCCAATCAGTGGCCAGGTAAGCTGATAAATCTAACTCCATCTGACGAGTAGATGTTTCCGCTTCCACAATGGTAACCACAATATTATTAGCCCTAGTTTTTTGTTGGTTGGCTGAACAGAATCATGAATGTACTAAAATCCCTACCCCTTTGATTGAAACGCACACATCGGTGCAATGCATTCCCATGGCAAGAACTCCACACAAACAGATGCAAGATTCCCTAATTTTCTGCATCTCTCGTAGTAGGCTTGCGGACAGCGAACAACGGAATGCTCATGGGATTTACAGATAGGACACGTATCTGCTATTTTGGTAGGGGGCACCTGAGCAGGGATTTGCTTCCCCTGTGGACGATCTAGTGGAGGAGTCGGCTGCCTCCCAGTGGTGTTGCCGCCCGAACCAGACGACGCCTTGGCCTTCTGCACCCAGAAACCACCACCTTGGATCTCCCTGCGGTTGGTCGCCGCCGCTTCGTCCCAACGCGTGGTGTCTTCCGCCGATGCGATGTTGGATGATGTTGAGATGTCGTAGATGTCGCCGTCTTCACGCCTCCACGAGAACATGCTCCGATCGCCTCCCCGGCCGTTGCCGCGGCCAGCCTACCGCCCCCTCCACGGTCCATGCGGCCAACGCCGCCTCCACCGCGTCACTCTCCACGGTGGCCGCGCCCCGCGTCGTTCAACATGGGAGAAGAAGCCACCACGACCGCGAACGAATGAGGATCTCCGCCTACCTTGCCCTCCCACCACTCGAAGGAATCTGGAGCTCTGGATCTAGGGTTTTTCGCCACCGCCCAGAAATGGGAGAAGGAGATCTCTATGTCAAGGGTCGGTGTGGGGGGGATTTATATCAGTGTCGTGCCCCGGGAGGGTGGGTGGATTGCCCCCACGTGTCGCGCATCCGCCATTGGTGGGCTCGGGGTATTGAGCAAGGAGATCATTTGTTATAGCCTGGCAATACTATATTTGGAAGGAAAAGGCGAGTTAGGTGGATAAATACAGTCTGAGGCATGTGCCTACTTGTGAATTTTTCTCATGTTTTTATTTATTGTTGAGACCATGCAGTGTACAAGCTGCATTCAATCAACCAACAATACTATACTCCCATAGCATGTGATGGCGACCTGGAGCAGGAGGGTAGCTGCAATGGGAAATTGGGATTTGGGGATTTCACCCTGGCGAGAGGCGCTGAACACTGGGTCCCATGAAGAAGATCAGTGTAAATTATGGATTTATGACAATGATTTACTACTCCCTCTCATCCATTTTAGTTGTCGCTTAAACAAATGTATCTAGACCTATTTCAATGCTAGATACATCTGTTTGAGCGACAAGTAAACATGGATTGGAGGAAGTACTACTAAGCTCGTTAGACAGGCGAAAATAAGTGGGCATACATACAGTCAATAATAGAAGTGCATATATACAAGTGCAGTAAAATGTGACAAAGTGGTGATACCTGGCTGTAACAGCAGCACTAGTACCGAAGTCCAAGCAGGAAGTAGCAGCAGAGAGAGAAGTGTCTAGCTGGTGCTTAAATACCAGAATTCCAAATTGGAACAGTATGTCCATTTTTGAGCCTCCAACCATACTAAATTAAAAGTATGACACCGTGCATGTGTGCCAAGTGCAGAGCTTTTTTGTCAGGATCCGAACCTGAAACCTGAAGAATCAACAGTTAACTCTGAAGAACGGAAGACACAGCTCATTTTGTTACAGCGCCGAGTACAACTTACGAATTCGCGCAGCTACGCTCCTGCATCCGATGACCACCTGCCTCCTAACCATCAGTCTTAACTTTTCGACAACAGCCTAACTGCACAATAGCATTACTTTCACCATTTTCTTTTACCTCCGGTTGTAAGCTTAATGGTGTGATGTGGATGCAGACTTGATTTCAAACTTTGTGGCCATCTGCGGTCTATTTTGTCAAAAAGTAAAAATAAACAAACAATGCATTGACCGTCGATATCAGGATAACCTTCAGTATTATCAGGATATCTTCGCCTCGTCCTGTGGTATCATGGAAATTGGAAAAGATTAGGTGGACAAGTGGAAACAGTCTAAGAAACTTGCATGGCTTCTCACTGGTCAGTACACATGATAAAAAAAAGATAGAGGTACCTGGCTAATATCACCAACCCAAAGAAACTTCCCAAACTTCTGACCCATACAGTTTGCCTAATTGCTTATTAATTACAGTTGGAATGTAAAAAATAACAGTGAAATTTGTACTATTTCAGAGTTGTCCAAAAGAAGAGAAAATGGTATTTCAGAAAGAAGAAAATGGTACTAATCAGCCGCTACTCTTCTGAAAACGCTTGTTACTTGTGACCATGAGATGTGGCTTCTGTACCTCACAGTGAACGATGTAGCTGTAGTGAGGCGGCAGGTGGGATGTCCATGCATGGACCTTGAATTTCCCTCGAAGCCTCACACTTCCAAAGAGAAGATCTTGCGCGCTCATCATCCTGAGAGCTTCATGTCCAGTTCCAGCAGAACATGTCTTGTAGTCAAGAAACAACACGACACATTCGGAAGAACTTTTGTTCACCCTCCTGAGATATGTTGGCTCCGCCATCTGCCAAGGAAGAGTGAAACGATCCCCATACACTGAGATGTTTGTCGTCTTCAAATTCCTGAGGGCTGCAAGGGCCATGCTCCAGAAATGGGGGTTAAAATTTGCTTTCAGTATTCCACTGATGATGTTTGCAGACATGAAGCACCCACTCGTCAAATTGGCCATCTCCATGGCCATTGATGCGAGCTTCGGGTGGTCCTCTGCTCTCGTGCTCCCAAACGAACGCACCTTGAAGAAGTACCAGTATGCTTCTTGAGTTAAGAACTGTAACCTGAGGGGTTCTGTGGTTCCAAATCTTGCGATCTTGTCGGAGCGGCTCACAATTATCATCTTACTTCCGCTCGTGATGCGACTTTTCGCAGCTGAATACAGCCTCTTCCATACAGGCTCCTCAATATCCAGAAGTAGCTCACTGATGATCAATGTTCTTCCACCGCCCATCCCACGGTTTTGATGCTTGATTCGACCTCCATCTCTTAGAGTCTCTACACTTGCATCTTTAAGATCATCTCCACTGAAAAACAAAATTTGAGAGAAGTGGTCGCGGACCCTTTCATCGTTGCACACATGCTCGATCAGGGTGCTCTTTCCAACTTTCCTGGGACCGATGATTGGCAAGACAGCCAGATGACCAGGATCGCCATGAGCAGTCTCTGCTTGCAACAGGAAGTTCATCACAAGTCCCATCTCCATTTGGCGTCCGAGCATGCATTTGTCCAGCAACAGATACATGTTGTAGGGTTGACGGTGCAGACGTGGGTAACTGTTTAGAAATATGATGAACTCACTCACATCTTCAATGGTGTTACGCAAGCTGCCAATAAGTTGCTCCAGCAGCTCAGCTTGTGCTGCACCTTCACTGTTGCCACTGCAGAAACATACACGCTTTGCAGGGTTGAACTTAGATGGGGCAAAAGAGTAATCTTTTGTCCTGTAATCTTCATGTGCTCGGCAACTGAAGATATCAATGGTGTAATGCCCCCTGTACATCTCCTGTCTCAGTATGCTGAGTTGCTGCAGCATGGCCTGGTTTGTGATGAGCCGGTCATCTGCCTCCTCGACGATGACATGAAGCCGCAGTAGCAGCCGTTGCAGGCTGTGCAGCCTCTCCTCCTCGGTTGTCTCCGCTGACCACTGCTTCAGGTATTTGTCCACCAGGAAAGATATGGATCTACTGGCAAGCTCACCCATAGCAGCAGAAAATATTACCTCCATGTGTGTGTGTGTGTGTGTTTGAGAGCCCGCTCGCTTTACATATATCTGAAACTGGGTGAACTGCCAAAGCTGGGTGAAGCTATATATATCTGAAACTTTTCAGAGGATTGGCCCAAGGACACTATGATTCTTCATCTTATTTCTCCGTTGAAGCCGTGTTTTTCTGTTCTTTGATCAAAGAGTTGAATATGAGATTGTATAAACCGAAAGAAGACATGTGTCTTATCTTTTCTGACTTGGAAAGAACTTTGGAAATGGTCATCTAGTGACCTCTACTAATCTAGAAGGAGCTGGTGTTCAACCAAGACTTAACGCCCTTCCTTTTTTGCAGTTGCTACTCAACCTTCCACCGGACAGTCTACATTCCTTTCCTGCCTGGCAAACATTTCTAAGCATGAAAGTGACCCTGCGATGACTTTGCAAACCCGGAGACCAGAGTGACGATTGAGCCAAGTTATGTGCTGCTTCATATTCAGAATATTCAGAATTTTCTCCTCTTTGGAGTCTCCAGTGCTCCAACATTAACCTCTTTGTTGAAGCTGCTATTAGAATTGGCTAATACAAGAACTAATGCTTGCTTGCTGTTGACGGAGATGGTTTGGCTTTATGCCCTGAGAACAATGCTTGCTTGCTGTTGATGGAGAGAAAAGCGACGGCAGCACTTGGAGTTAGCCACCAACACCTGGAGCCCCGACGCGCCGTCTGGCACCATCCCCTGTTTTCTCCTATGCGGGTTCAAGTGCTTTTCTGTCCTGAGCTGCGGCTAGCAAGATCTGCTGTAGTAGTTTTTGATGTATACCACACTGACACTGCTCTATTTTGTGACCGACTTGTTTCCTTTCAGTGAAGATGGTCTAAACACAAAGACTAACAAAATTATAGTACCTTTGCTTCTGAAATGGAGTCGTATGGTCCGCTGAAATTCAGATACTACTGGATTGTCGAAAACTTACTGAAGCACCGCAGCGTGAGCGGCCCGGCTGGTCACGCTCACGCCCGCGGCTGTGTCGAGCCCACAGTAGCACAGCAGCCCCTGCCCTAGGGAGCACGGCGGCCGCGGCGCATCCCGGCGCGGACGCGCTCCGTCCCCAATGTGCACGAACTCCAGCCCCGGCGACACGAGCTCCGTCCCCAGCGGGCACGAGGTTCAGCCGCCTCCTCCGCTCATGCCGTTGACACCGCGAGGCAACTTCTTCTCTGCCCATGTCATTTCTGCGATAGATAGATGAGAGAGGAAGGAGGTGTGGGTCGCTGCAGGTGGGACCAAGCCGGGTGTCCGGGCGTGTCCGGTCACCCTCATATCGCCCCTATATTTGGTCGCCGTTTGAGGTATGCCGGTCGGTCCGGACAATTAAGGAGAAAATGAGGGGTCCATTGAGTCATCCTTTTCTATCAGGGCATTGACTGGGCGGCCGTAGATGCTCTAACGCTGAGAGCAGGAGCTAAATGCTAGGCCCCACATAAATACTCCGTACTTCCAAAAACACGCACAGATGCTACGGTGTGCTTAATTGCTATTATTTGCAGCATGAACAATACAAAAAACAGCAGTGACATTTGTTATATTTCACAGTTGTCCAAAAAGAATTGGAGAATATGGTATTTCAGTACGGATGAGATGACAGTCACAACTCACAATAACTATCATTTCAAGTTGTTTGAGAACCATAAACCATTCATGAGTTTGGAGCGTTGGATTGGTGCAATTCAAATCACGGCTGAGACAAGAAATGAAGACTAGACAATTAATCAGCCACAGTGCCTGGCTGATCACCCTCCCAAAGAAATTTCCAAAACTTCTAGCCCACACAGTGTTCTTAATTGCTTAATACACTTACAGCAGGAACAAGAACAAAATAACATTGAGATTGCACACTACAACCTCTATCTCAAATTACTTGTCTTAAATTAGTCTAGATATGGATGTATCTAACACTAAAACGCGTCTAGATACATCCGTAGTATGTATACTTCAGTAAAGAGAGCATTCACCACTTTGCATCACTTCAAATCATGTTGACAGAAGAAATTGAAGACTAGGCAGCTAGTCAGCTGCTCCCATATATATATTCTAACAATGCTTCTTCCTGGCGACCAGACGCTGTGGTCTTTGAATCTCACAGTGAAAGATGTAACTGTAGTGAGGCTCCAGGTGAGATGTCCATGCGTGCACCTTGAATTTTCCTCGAGGCATCACGCCTCCTAAGAAAAGGTCCTGTACGTTAATCATCTCGGGATCTTCAGCTTCAGTTTCAGCACAACATGTCTGGTAGTCACCAAAAATCATTAACCATTCAGACGAAGTTTTCTTTGCTCTCCTAACATATATAGGCTCCGCCATCTGCCAAGGGTCAGTGAAACTCTCCCCATACACTGAGATGTTTGTCTGGATAAAATTCCTCTGGGTTGCAAGGGCCATGCTCCAGAAATGGTAGCCAAAATTTGCTTTCAATAGTCCACTGAAGATGGTCGTAGTCATGAAGCACCCATTCGCCAGCCTGGCCATTTCCATTGCCATTGCTGCGAGCTTCGGGTAGTCCTCCGCGCTCGTGCTCCCAAACGTACGCACCTTGAAGAAGTACCAGTATGTTTCTTGAGTAAAGAACTGTAATGTAATCTGAGGGGTTCTGTGGTTCCAAAGGATCGATATAGTTGACTACAGGGGCGGGGGGGGGGGGGGGGGGGGGATGAATAGGCAACTAACACTTTTTAATCTCTTTTTTACCAATTTAAACTTTGCATCAAAGAAGGTTGTCTAGATATGCAATTATGTGAGCAACCTATATGATGCAATAACAACTACTCCCTCCGTTCCAAAATAGATGACCCAACTTTGTACTAACTTTAGTACAAAGTTGGGTCATCTATTTTGGAACGGAGGGAGTAGCACATAAGCAAGCAAGAGAAACAACACTAATAAGCTTGCACAAGTAAAGGCACGAGATAACCAAGAGTGGAGCCGGTGGAGACGAGGATGTGTTACCGAAGTTCCTTCCTTTTGAGGGGAAGTACGTCTCCGTTAGAGCGGTGTGGAGGCACAATGCTCCCCAAGAAGCCACTAGGGCCAACGTATTCTCTTCACGCCCTCACACAATGCGAGATGCCATGATTCCACTATTGGTGCCCTTGAAGGCGGCGATCGAACCTTTACAAACAAGGTTGGGGCATTCTCCACAACTTAACTGGAGGCTCCCAACGACACCACGAAGCTTCACCACAATGGACTATGGCTCCGAGGTGACCTCAACCGTCTAGGGTGCTCAAACACCCAAGAGTAACAAGATCCGCTAGAGATTAGTGGGGGGAATCAAATTTCTCTTGGTGGAAGTGTAGATCGGGGCCTTCTCAACCAATCCCAAGCAAATCAACAAGTTTGATTGGCTAGGAAGAGAGATCGGGCGAAAATGGAGCTTGGAGCAACAATGGAGCTTAGGGATGGAAGAGGTAAGTCTTCTTGGAGAAGAAGACCCCCTTATATAGTGGGGGGACAATTCCAACCGTTACCCACCACTCAGCCTGCGACCCGCGGTACTACCGCACCACAGGAGCGGTACTACCGCACGGGCCTGCGGTACTACCGCGGTGGACCGCGATACTACCGTGGGCGCGGCAGAGCCTGGACCTGAACAGAAGAGCACAGACAGGGCGCGGTACTACCGCGACCCTATGCGGTACTACCGCAGGGCAACCACAAGCCAGGTACGGTAGGCACATATGTAAAAAATTACATCCGTGACTACCTCCACTGAGATATTATCGAGCGAAAATCCGACACGGTACTACTGCGAACCAGGGGTGCGGTACTACCGTGAAGGGTGCGGATGTAAAAAATTACATCCGCCCCTACCTCTCCTGTTGCTGTACCTGGCCAGGCGACACGGTACTACCGCGCCGCAGGACGGTACTACCGCGTAGGGTGCGGATGTAAAAAATTACATCCGCCCTACTACCGCTTGAGCAATGGCGCCAGGCCAGATCTCACGGTACTACCGCTTAGGAGGAGCGGTACTACCGTGGAAGCCTACGGTACTACCATGCCGGAGCCCGGTACTACCGCTGGCTCTTGCGGTAGTACCGCTCAGAGGAGCAGTACTACCGCCAGCCTGAGAAAAGCAACTCGGAGTCCTTCATTTCGCAGAGGCAAGGTGAGACGGAGGAAACTCCAAAGAGCCAAAGGAAAGGTGGTGCAAAAGGGGACGTGTACGTGAGATTCCAACCAAACCTTTCCTAAGCGGACCCCCTCTTAATAGTACGGCTTTCCTACGACTCAACTCCACCGAAAAAGAACCGTAGAGAAACACCGTCTTCAATAATCTTCGAGGGGCATCAAATCGTCTTGTGTTTAGTCACGATATATCTGAAAAGCTCAACACACACGATTAGTCCGCAAAAGCATTGTCATCAATCACCAAAACTACTAAGGGACAAGAATGCCCTTACAATCTCCCCCTTTTTGGTGGATTGATAACAATATGGGATTTGCACAAAGGGAAAGATTATAGCACAAGCAAACCCCACATACCTAGAATATAGACGAGCTCCCCCTAGATTCGTGCTAGAGAGTAAAGTGCTTTGGACTGCACGACAGAAATACTAGGATCACCACTCCCCCTATATTTTAGAAACAAAGCATATCTTGCAATGGTAAGGCTAACACTAAACAAGATAGTAAATATGAGCAAAACATAAATAGCACGATATAGCATAAGCTCAATAAGGTAATAAGGTACGATAGAGTGCATATGTCTTACACCATATGATAAACTTAGTCTCACGAGCACAACCAAACCAAAGCAAACAAGTTCAATAGACGGAAAGCAAAGCAAATGGTGAAACACACGACACAAATCCTACACTCTCTCCCCCTTTGGCATCCAGACACCAAAAAGGCAGAGAGGGCACCTACAACAAAGGTGGTAGCTCAAGCGGAAAATGACTCCTCGTCGCCAGACTCCGCAGCAGGAATGTACTCCTCCTCAGAATCGGTCCACTGGTAGCCCTGCTTAGCCATCCAGGCAGCCTTGGGGGTGATGTGCTTCTCAGAGCCGCTGGCCATGTCCTCCCCGCACGCCCTCAAGATCCTGATGTCGCGACGGCAACCCTCCTTCTGAGCAACATGGGCCTTGTACTGACCCTGGACCTGCATGCAGAACAACCTCTTCATCTTGATCTTCAGCTTCTTCGCCCAAGAGGGCTCAGCAGAAGGAGTAGTGAAAGAAGAACGGTCCTCAGCAGCCTCTTCCTCCTCAATCTCCTCCTCATCCACAGCCATCCTGGCAGCCTCAGCAGAAGTGGTGGTGTTAGCCCATTGGGGCTTGATGCGGAGCCTGATGGGCTCATGACGAATCCAGTCTGGAGCTTCAAACTCATCATTGGGAAAGAGTTGCTCCCAAGTCTTGGAGATCAGGTGAAATAGGTAAGGCCCATAGATGGGGAACTTGCAGTTGAACACGGCGAACTGAAGCTCACACCACATGATATGTGAAACATCAAGTGGCTGAGTCTGAGCCTGACGGGCCTCCTCACAAAGGAGCATCATGTCAACGAGCTAAGCATGCACCTGTCCCATGTCACCAATGCGCGGGAAGAGGTGTTCCGGAAGAGACGATGCGCGGGAAGAGGGTATCCCATGATGTCAAGGGAAGACGGGTAGCACCCACACCTTCTTCTTGCTTGGAAGTGTCTTCTGAACAAGGAATGGCATGAGCTTGTTCTTGTTGGCAGACTCAGATTTGGCATGAGGGCGAACTCCAACTGGCGTGTCGAGCCCTTCATCTGGAATGTGAAGCAACTCCATGAACTCCTTCCATGTAGCAGACATCCGTCGACCATTGGTCATCCAACTCATGGTCCTTGCTTCATCGATGCCGAAGTGGACCAAAGCAAAGAAGTGTGCTATGATCTCTGGATCAAAGTCCTTGTGGAAGGTGAGCATGTGTTCAATGCCGAACTGCTCCACTAGATCCAAGGCCTCTCCAAAGTACCCATGGTGCTTGTCCTGCCTCATATGATGCATGTCAATCCAGTGAACTTCGACGTAGTGGTTCTGCTTGGCCTTGATCACATCCATATAGATCAGATTCTGCTGCTTGGTCCAGAAGAGATCATTGCCACGTGAGTTAGCCCGGGGAGTCACATAGGGATTGAGCTTCCTTCGAATGACAAACTCGGCCTGGGGCATCTCATCCATGCCCATGACGGGCTACTTTTGCTTATTGGCGGTGTGCTTGGTCCTGCGTTGGGAAGCAGGTGACCCCTCTGGAGCTTCATCTGGGTTGCGCAGCCGCTTTGACCCTGTGTCACGGCTGGGATTCGAGTGACGAGCAAAAGAGCTGGAGCCACCACCTAGACACAAAAACACAAAAACAAGCACGGGAAACAAGACGGATCAATGCAAAAGACAGAGGTCAAACCGAAGAAAATAAGAAGCATGAGATCTAGACAACAAAAGAGCGCAGGATAAATCTACGGTAGTACCGGGCAAGTTTACGGATGTAAAAAATTACATCCGCTCCAGTCGCGGTAGTACCGTGCCGGGGTGGCATGGTAGTACTGCGCCTGGGGCGAAAGTAATTTTTTACTTCCGGGCGCCAAGCGGTAGTACCGCACCAAGGTGTGGAAGTGCCGCATGGCGTCAGAAACAGGCGAGGCCGCGGTAGTATCGCTCCAGGAGGAGAGGTAGTACCACGCGGATCAAAAACAACGACAAGAGTTGCGGATCTGGATCTAGAACCTCCGCACGACAACATCGGTACTACCGTTGATCAACCGGAACTAGTTTGACTATCCAAAGAGCATGCTTACTACACTACCACGCTCCTACGAATCCCACTTGCCCAGATTTAGCCAAAAATCTCATGAACACCACATGCATCTCCCCAAGACCTAAAAGCACAAGGAAGGACAAAAAAGGAGAGGAACTTGGGGAAAAACCTTGGTCCATGGCAAGAGGAGGAGGTGGGGAACGATCCCACCGGTCGGAATCCGAGGAGAGCGCCGGAGACGGAGATCCGGCGAAGGCCTCCGGCGCCGTTCTTGGGCAGGAGAGAGAGAGACGGGGTGGGGAATAGAGACGAATGGGTATGGGGATGTTAGAACTTCCCCTGTCCCGCTCTTAACCCCCACCCGCTTGCGTGGGCGCGGAAGTACCGCGGGTCATCGCGGTAGTACCGCCTGGGCAGAAGTACCGCGCGCTGGGAGGTAGTACCGCTCTTTCAGCGGCAGTAAAAAATTACTGCCGCGATGGTAGCGGTAGTACCATGCCCCTGGAAGGCAACTGAGTAAACGCAGAGCCACCAACTCCTGCGATTGTACCGGGGCTCGCCACGGTAGTTGATGTCTACTACACAACATTCTTCTTGTAGACGTTGTTGGGCCTGCAAGTGCACAGGTTTGTAGGACAATAGCAAATTTCCCTCAAGTAGATGACCTAAGGTTTATCAATCCGTGGGAGGCGTAGGATGAAGATGGTCTCTCTCAAGCAACCCTGCAACCAAATAACAAAGAGTCTCTTGTGTCCCCAACACACCCAATACAAGTGCAATATGGATAGTAGATATAGGTTTTTGTAATCTGAAATTATAAAAACAGCAAGGTAACTAATGATAAAAGTGAGCGTAAACGTATTGCAATGGTAGGAAAAAAGGCATAGGGTTCATACTTTCACTAGTGCAAGTTCTCTCAACAATAATAACATAGATAAATCATATAAAAATCCCTCAACATGCAACAAAGAGTCACTCCAAAGCCAATAATAGCAGAGAACTAACGAAGAGATTATGGTAGGGTACGAAACCACCTCAAAGTTATCCTTTCTGTTCTATCTATTCAAGAGTTCGTAGTAAAATAACATGAAGCTATTCTTTCCGCTCAATCTATCATAGAGTTCATACTAGAATAACACGTTAAGAGCCAAATCAACCAAAGCCCTAACGTCACCTAGATACTCCATTGTCACCTCAAGTATCCGTGGGCATGATTATACGATATGCATCACACACACTACTAGGAAAAGGGCTATAGATAATATGGACACTAATGGTGCACCATGTATGTGGTGCGCCATTGCTATATAGCAATAGCAATGGCGCATCACATACAGGTGCGCCATTAGTAACATATTACTAATGGCGCACCTGGTGTGTGGTGCGCCATTAGTAGTTTTGAAAAAACAAAAAAAAAACAATTTGTTACTAATGGCGCACAGTGGAATAGTGCGCCATTACTAGTTGACATAGTAATTGCGCACCACACCCACCGTGCGCCATTAGTAGTTTTGAAAAAATAATAAAAAACAATTTGTTAGTAATGGCGCACCAGTGGACAGTGCGCCATTACTAGTTCTAACTAGTAATGGCGCACTGTCCACTGATGCGCCAGTACTAAGTTTTTTTCAAAAAAAAATTCAATATTTTTTATTTTTTTTCAAAACTAGTAATGGCGCACCGTGGGCGTGGTGCGCCATTACTAGTTAAACTAGTAATGGCACACCGCGCCCGCAGTGCGCCATTACTAACTTGGCCCAAAAATTGCACCCCCCAGGACCGCCTTTTTAGTTTTTTAAAAAATAAAAGAAAATGTTGGAAATGTCAAAAAAATAAAAGAAAATAAGTTTCCCATGTGATATGTGGTCTAGTTGTTGGAAAAATTTGCAAATATGAATTTCGACTTTATTTGCAAAATCTCTCGAGAATTTGTAAAATGGGCATAACTTTTGCAAACTAACTCGAATGAAAAAGTTTTTTATATGAAAAATCATCTACTCGAAAAGTTACATCCAAATTTAACCGGGGAACCCCGTTAAACATTTTCAAAATTCTCAAAAACCTAATAGAAAAAAAATTTATGGTGCTTTTAACATCTGGAGGCAAAAAAATTCAAAAAATTTGAAACTTACTAGTGGCGCACCGTTTGCTTGGTGCGCCACTAGTAACAGAAAAAAATAGTTTCGAATTTTGTTGGGATTTTTTTCAAAATATGATACGTAAAATGACCGGGAAGTTTGAAATAATTTTTCAAAATTTCATCATACTCATGAACATGAACAAAGACCTAAACATCAACAAGGTTTAATAGGATTGATATGCTAGATATATCAACAAGTGCCTGTGAAGTGAGCTGGTGCTGGGGGTGGATAGAACTTTGAAGTTAAGCATGCTTGGGCTGGACTAGTGTGAGGATGGATGACCTTTCGGAAAGTTTGACCAGGAGTGTGATTTGACGTGAGATTAAGCCATAGTGACCCGAGATAAAAAAATTGAAAAAAATAAAAAAAATTGTTACTAATGGCGCACTCCTATGTGGTGCGCCATTACTAAGTGAGATAGTAATGGCGCACCTCTAGGCATACTAATGGCGCACTAAAAGTGCGCCATTAGTATTTGGTATACTAATGGCGCACTAGTGATGCGCCATTAGTAAAAATTCTAATGGTGTGATGCTAGTGGCGCACCTATAGTGCGTCATTAGCAGCAAAAACAGGTGCGCCAATAGCAGGCCTTTTTCTAGTAGTGACAATCTAAGATTCATCTATTCAAGCAACACAAAGTACTTCAAAGAGTGCCTCAAAGTTTCTACCGGAGAGTCAAGACGAAAACGTGTGTCAACCCCTATGCATTGGTTCATGGGCGGAACCCGCAAGTTGGTCACTAAAACATACATCAAGTGGGACCTGATATCCCATTATCACCACAGATAAGCACGACAAGACATACATCAAGTGTTCTCAAATCATTAAAGACTCAATCCAGTAAGATAACTTCAAAGGAAAAACTCAATCGATTACGAGAGAGTAGAGGGGGGAGAAACATCATAAGATCCAACTATAATAGGAAAGCTCGCGATACATCAAGATCGTGCCATAAAGGGAACATGAGAGAGAGAGATCAAACACATAGCTACTGGTACATACCCTCAGCCCCGAGGGTGAACTACTCCCTCCTCGTCATGGATAGCGCCGAGATGATGAAGATAGCCACCGGTGATGGGATCCCCCTCCAGGAGGGTACCGGAACGGGCTCCCAAGAGGTTTTTGGTGGCTACAGAGGCTTGCGGCGGCGGAACTCCCGATCTATCTTCTCCTTCGATGTTTTTAGGGTACATGGACTTATATAGGCGAAAGAAGTCGGTCGGGGGGGGGGGGGTGCTCGAGGGGCCTACGAGACAGGGGGGCGCGCCCAGTAGGGGTGGGGGGCTCCTCCCACCCTCGTGGCCTCCTCGAGGATCTTCTGACGTGAACTCCAAGTCTCCCGGATCATATTCTTCCCAGAAATCACGCTCCCGAAGGTTTCATTCCGTTTGGACTCCATTTGATATTCCTTTTCTTCGAAATACTGAAACAGGCAAGAAAACAACAATATGGGCTGGGCCTCCGGTAAATAGGTTAGTCCCACAATTAATATAAAAGTGTATAATAAAGCCTGTAATCATTCAAAACAGATAATAAAATAGCATGAATGCTTCATAAATTATAGATACGTTGGAGACGTATCAGCATCCCCAAGCTTAATTCCTGCTCGTCCTCGAGTAGGTAAATGATAAAGAAATAATTTATGAAGTGTGAATGCTAGTAGGTGCACAAGTTTGATCAATGATAATTTCAATCACCTTTTCTAACATGATTATATGTCATAACAGTAGTTCATCTCATAAAACTTCTCACGATCAAGTAACAAACTATTCACATGTTAAAGCATAGACCATAAACTTTCTTGAAAACTAGCAAACTATGTTCTCAGTCATCAAACAATTGCAATTCATCTTATTTTCAGGAAGGGTCTATGTCAGAGCTTTGATTTAGCAAACTTCACATACTCAACTATCATATAGTCTTCCACAATTGCTAACACTCACGCAATACTAATGGTTATGGAGTTTTAATCAGACACTGAGAAAGATAGGGGCTTATAGTGTTGCCTCCCAACATATTCACCTTTGGGTGATGTCAACAATAATAGTTCATGCTAACTTACATTCAATTGGATATATATATATATATATATATATATATATATATATATATATATATATATATATATATATATATATATATATATATATCAGGATCACCCTAACACAAAGTGCTTGCCAAAGGATAAAATGAAAAAGGGAAAGGTGAAGATCACCTTGACTCTTGCATAAAGTAAAAGATAGGCCCTTCGCAGAGGGAAGCAGAGGTTGTCATGCGCTTTTAGGGTTGGATACACAAAATCTTAATGCGTATTTAGAGAGCAATTTTTATTGCTTGCACCGATGACAACTTACTTGAAGGATCTTACTCAATCCATAGGTAGGTATGATGGACTCTCATGCAAAAATTGGGTTTAAGGATATTTGGAAGCACAAGTAGTATCTCTACTTGGTGCTAGGAATTTTTGGCTAGCATGAGGGGGAAAGGCAAGCTCATCATGTTTGAATGATCCATGACAATATACTTTAACTAAGATGTGAGAAAACATAACCCATTACGTTGTCTTCCTTGTCCAACATCAAGTCTTTAGCATGTCATACTTAATGAGTGCTCACAATTATAAAAGATGTCTAGGATAGTATATTTATATGTGAAATCTCTCTTCCTTCAATATTCTTTCATGAATTGTTCAAATGACCAATACAATGCTTGCTAACCTTCAATAAATTTACAAGCTCTACTTCTTAGATGTGAAGTCATTACTCCCCATGGGATAAGCAAATGAAACATATATAATTTCATATTTATGAAATTCAACTCATTCAACCATTTACTCATAGGATATAAGTGAAGCACATGAGTAAATGACAAACTACTCCAAAAAGATATAAGTGAAGACCAATGAGTAGCTAAATAACTATGTAACTATGTGAAGACTCTCTATCATTTAAGAATTTCAGATGTTGGTATTGTATTCAAACAGTAAGCAAAGCACAACAAAATTACATTGCAAGGATAGCACAACTCATGTGAAGAAGCAAACACTTAGGTACAACCGATACTAACCGATAATTGTTGAAGAAGAATGGTGGGATGCCTACCGGGGCATCCCCAAGCTTGAGACTTCTTGAAATATTATCTTGGGGTGCCTTGGGCATCCCCAAGCTTGAACTTTTGTGTCTCCTCAATTCCTTTCATATCATGGTTTCTCTTTTTATCAAAAGTTTTATCCACACCAAACTCAACAAGAACTCGTGAGATAGGTTAGTATAAACCAATGCAAAACCTTATCATTTTATACTGTAACAAATCACTAAAATTATTATTCAACATTGCATACTAAATGCCTCTGCATATTTAATACTCCTATCCTCAAATATAATCATTAAACAAGCAAACATATGCAACCATAACAACAATCTGCCAAAACAGTACGGTCTGTAAAGAATGCAAGATTCATCATAATTCCCTAACTCCAAAAATTATGAGAAAAATAATACGATGTAGAAGATTTATCAGATCTGAATATGCAAAAATATTCAACATTACAGCATTCTCTGACTTTTCTAGGGAATTTTTGCAACAGCGGTAAACTTTCTGTTTTCAAACAGCAACATGTATACTAGCATAATAAGCATGGTAAAGGCTATCCTTGACATTTTTATTGAAAATAAAGATGCAAAACATTATTCTAAATAACAGCAAGAAAATACTAATTAAAGGAAATGACGCACCAAGCAAAACACATATCATGTGGTGAATAAAAATATAGCTCCAAGTAAAGTTACCGATGAACGAAGACGAAAGAGGGGATGCCTTCCGGGGCATCCCCAAGCTTAGGCTCTTGGTTGTCCTTGAATATTACCTTGGGGTGCCTTGGGAATCCCCAATCTTAGGCTATTTCCACTACTTATTTCATAGTCCATCGAATCTTTTACCCAAAACTTGAAAACTTCAACCACACAAAACTCAAAACAAAACTCGTAAGCTCCGTTAGTGTAAGAAAATAAATCACCACTTTAAGGTACTGTAATGAACTCATTATTTATTTATATTTGTGTTAAACCTACTGTATTCCTACTTCTATATGGTTCATACCCTTACATACTAGCCATAGATTCATCAAAATAAGCAAACAACACATAGAAAACAGAATCTGTCAAAAACAGAACAGTCTGTAGTAATCTGTATCAAACATATACTTATGGAACTTAAACAATTCTGAAATAAATTGGTGGACCTGAGGAATTTGTCTATTAATCATCTTAAAAAAGAATGAACCTCAAATCACTCTCCAGTAAACAATGGCAGCTAATATCGTGAGCGCAAAAGTTTCTGTTTTTTACAGCAAGATCACATAAACTTCACCCAAGTCTTCCCAAAGGTTCTACTTGGTACTGTATTGAAACAAAAGCTATAAAACATGATTAATACAGTAGAATAATCATGTGAACACACAAAAACAGTAAGGATAAATATTGGGTTGTCTCCCAACAAGCGCTTTTCTTTAATGTCTTTTTAGCTAGGCATGATGATGACAATGATGCTCACATAAAAGATAAGAATTGAAACATAACGGGAGCATCATGAAGCATATGACTAGCACATTTAAGCCTAAACCACTTCCTATGCATAGGGATTTTGTGAGCAAACAACTTATGGGAACAATAATCAACTAGCATAGGAAGGCAAAACAAGCATAGCTTCAAAACTTTAAGCACATAGAGAGGAAACTTGATATTATTGCAATTCCTACAAGCATATGTTCCTCCCTCATAATAATTTTCAGTAGCATCATGAATGAATTCAACAGTATAACCAGAACCTAAAGCATTCTTTTCAGGATCTATAAGCATAGAAAATTTACTACTCTCCACATAAGAAAAATTCTTCTCATTCGGAATAGTGGGAGTATCATAGAAAATTTCTTCTCATTCTTCTCATTCTTCTCATTCTCCACATAGAAAATTTACTACGCTCCCTCCCCTCTCCAGCTAGATAGCGGGCGTATCTAGATTCGGCCTCGGCCCTAGTGGTGTACCCTTTGTAACTATTACCGCTGAATCGGTGAACCTGTCTCCAACACTCCTCCCAGTCGTCGTAGACTCCGGGAACCTTACCCTTGTACACGACATACGACGGCATCGCTATGCACTAGCCAAACGAAACGTTAGTACCAATTCACAGACAATACATAAGGAATATATAAGTATGCAATAGAACGATCGGAAGAGAAAAGCAAGACATTAATAGCATCGATTACATCTAAGTTGAACGACTCTCGAAACCAAAGAGACATACTACAAGTTCATTAAAGTTTAACTACAACATGAGCCAATTGATGTTTTAGAACTAGACACAGCATCACTGCTTTCGACTCGAATCAAGGGACCGGAGCGTGGATGAAGCCGCCGTCTATCGTAGGAGTCATGAAATAACGGGCGTTGTCAGCCTGTATTTGTAGCATTGTGTCGATGTCACTGTTGGACGGTTGATTTCTGTGGTAGAACTGCCCCGAGGTACGAAGGACATCTTGATGGATGATTTCCGCAAACTCCGACTGGATGCGAAAGAATTCTTGTCTGATGTCCGCGTCCTGGATTGCCGACACGCTCGCGGCCCAATCTTTGAGTTTACTCGGTAGCACAAGTTGATGATGGTCCCATACGATCGCCCGCATGTGATGGATGGCGTAGTCGGCACCCTTCTGACCGCGAGGCGGCTGCTTGACGCAGCAGAACGTCGTATTGTGGGAGAACACTTGCTTGCCGTACTTACGAATAGGCCTGGTGAAGGTGCCTCCAGATTTGGCGTAGCCGGGGAGAACATCATCAAGAACCTTCTTGACATTTGTGTAGTCTACGTTCGACTGACGGTCCGGGTCGAAATACGTGGCCATGGAATATTTTGGGCTTAGGAGGATGAGCGTGCAATGTGTGTCACTGCAGAAAACACGGAATGTTAAAAGAAAAACGATCGAAATCTAAGAATTCATATGTTACGGGCCGGTTGAGGGGAGGACTTACTCGGGAAAGTAAGGCACGAGGAAGTTATCCTTATCTTGGTTTGCCAGAATGACGCCTTCGAGGTAAGAAATCGCGACTTGCCGGTCCCCAGCGCTGCCCAAGATCTTGGCACGCATGTAGAAGGGGTCGACTATCACGATGTCTGGGGTCTTGTCGCGAATGATCTGCATCTCCATACTCAGCGAAAATAGCCGAAGGAAGGTGTAGTGCAGCGGATGAAGGTTCAACATAGCGTGGATGTCATCAAACCGCAGGACGATCGTACGCCCGATGGAGTTATCCACAAAGCCCTTGCCCTCTGGCACCTTGGCCGCGAAAACCGGGTATGCCACATCCTTCTCTCTGAGACGCTTCTTCTCCAAAGAAAGAACACTGTCATGCAGACTCCGCATAGCACCGGTTGCAGCATTGAGCATATTTGTCGATAGCATCGCCCTACCCGCCACATGCACCCTCCTCGAGATATCCTTAGGTGAAGGTGGCCCGTCCTGAGCACGGATCGTACTCGGTGCCGGCTGGCTCGCACCCTTGTTAGTCTTTCTTTTGCGTGCCTTCTTCTTCTCCTGTAATGGGACCGAGTTCTGCTCACAGACCGCCTTCTTGAGTGTGTTGGGGCTGATAATATTTTGCACCTCGCCTATCTGAGGCTCGGTGAAGTCGGCAGCTGGAGGCGTCTCCTGAGAGCTGAACGGCAGACGACGCCTGTTGCAACTTGGCTTCTCCGCGGTACCAGCTAGATCGCGCACGTCTTTTGTTGGGTTGGGTTCTTGAGAAGGAGGCCCCATGAAGTCGCCATCGTACCCATGTTCGGCAAAGTACTGATCAATGTTGCCAAATGTATCATCGTCATCGTCGTTCTGATCCTGTGCCATATGCATGTTTGGATCCAGTGGCATAGGGATGTCCGGCACCGTTGCGGCGGTCTTTCCATGGGGCCGACTTGGCGCAGGCACGACTGGCGGTGTTGTCTTTGGGGTGGTGTCCCCCGCCCCCAAACGAATCTGGCTCTTCGGCCAAAGCAGGGGCCAGCTCAGGCAGGCGCTGAGGGTCATCACGTCATCATCGTCGGCCCCGACGGGTCGAATCGGAGGTAAAAACTCGTCGCAGCCTGGCAGCAACCAGTTCAACCCTAAACAAGTTGGGTGGCATCTGGGTACCGTGGAACAAGGGGTTGCCCGGTTGAACGATTTTGCCCTTGGCGACATCGACCAACTCGTTGTTCACGAAGTGCAGGAGAGTGCACGGAACGTCGGCGGCGCCCTGCGAAAACATGTAGGGCGTCAGGGATGCCCAGTCAAAAGCAAGGAGATGAAGTCCTCGGCCGAGAGAGGCTTAATTAGTTACCGTGATGATGGCGTCGAGCTCGGCTAATGTCGAGGCACCGCCAACGGCGGGCGTGCAGTTGACGGAGGGGCTGCTTGCTGCAGAGGTGCCGGCCGGCGTACACCCGGGTGCATTAAGCTCCCGTGCCGGCGTCGGAGACACCAATGCCGCCTCCGCCGGAGACACCAATGGCCCCGCCATCGCATTCTACGAGTTGCTGGCCGTGAAGCTAGGAATCGGGGGCGGCCCCTGTTGGCCGCCCGCAATCCACGCAATCAACCCCTCGATCAAGGTAGGCACAATGGCGGTGATCGTCGCTCCGAGTTGTTGTTGCACTTGCTCTTGGACAATCTCCGGAATCCGCGCCACCTGTGCCTTGAGTTCTTGAACCTCGCGCGCCTGGCTTTCCGAGCTGGTCTTTTTCTCCTTCCGCACACCAGCGGTATAGTATGACCCCCATTTTGTGGACAAGCCTTTGCCGGCCACACGACCAGCTGACGTCGGCTTACTGAGCTTATCGTTGTTCTTCATTACATTCAACGCCCTATTTAGAGTGGTGTCCCAAGGGTTGCTCTTAGTCGACCCCGCGCTACTGCTTTCAGTCGCCTGCGGAAGGAATGTGAACCATTTAGAAATTTGGCTTCATTAATTAGAATGCAACCATATGGAGCTAATTACGCGGGGGTGTATAACTTACCAGAACAAGCTCAAGCGCCCTGGTCTTCGGATCCGTGGTAAGCTCCTTTGTTATCGGGTCCTCCTTGTACCGGGCCCTGACATAGTTCCTGGTCTGCTTGTTACCGCTGTATTTCTTGAAGCGGGGCGGTAGGCCTTGCTCGGCACGCTCCGCGTCCTCCTTGTCCCATATCGGCTCCGCCACTCTGTAACCGCCGGGACCAAGTTTGTGTTCCCCTAAGTTCAACTCCCGCATTTCTTTCCCCTACTGACTTGATTCGGAGTTTGCGGTGCTCGAGCAATTGATCTTGAAGTCGTTGTAGTCATCTTCGATGATCGAAGGATTTTTCTCCTTGATCTTCTCATAACTCTCACCTTTCTCGATCATTCTCTTCACATTGCTTTTCCAAGTAGACAGGGCCTTGCTCATCTTCGTGAGGGCAGCATTGTTCACTTTATTCCCTTTGAGGCTTGTGTTTTCAAATTCAGCGGGGAACTTGTATCATTCATGCAGCTTCGTGAAGAGGAGGTTGCGCAAATTCCCTCAGTCAGGATGCCTCAAGTTCTCGGTGTTGATCGAGACGGTGCTCCGGAGAATGCACCCGAGATGAAGCGAGTACCCCTTGACTATTCGTTCGGGCGCCGTTGGATTCCCGTCGGAGTCCACTTCTGTAACTTCCTCCTTGAGGGTGCGGAGCACGGTCGGGCGCCGGTCCTTCCGTTGCCTCTTCGGTTGGCTGCCATCTGTGCGTGCGCCGCCATCATCAGTGGTGGCATCCTCGGCGGCACCATCAGTGGTGGCATCAGTGGGGTCATCCTCGGCGGTACCATCAGTGGTCTCATGATCGGTGGGGAAGGCGGCGTCCTCATACAAGTGAGGTTGTTCCTCCATCTCCTGGGACAGCTTCCAGAATGCCTTGCCACCCGAACCCCCGGCCTCATCGTTGTTGGCCATGTTTCTCTCTAAATAGGAACAAAGTTTGGTCAAAAAGTTGGTTATTGTCAAGGAACAAGATCATGGTCTCATCATTTAGGGTTTGTCGACACCGAGGCATCCTAAAAGCTAAGCTTTTATCATTGAGGGTTTTTCGACGCCGAGGCACCCTAAAAGCCTAAGATTTCATCATTAGTCACAAGTACCCCGGCCCATGCATTAGTCACAAGTACGCCATATGTCCTATTTTTAGCAAAGTCATGCTAAAATTCACGGAAAATTTCAGCATGACCTTTGCTGAAAATAGGACATATGGAGTACCCGAATTTGCTGGAACGGAAGTTAATCGACATTCCAGCAAACTCAAGGGCTTCTCGGGTGGACAGGGCAAAAAAGGCCTCCATCACAACATGGAAAATACATTGGCATGTGAAGAGGTGAAACAATATATGCATCTCCAAGCAGTATCATTCAACATTTTGGACAAACCGCTACAAGCAATACTGGATCAGATACAAGAAGAATGTGAGAAAATGCAGACAAATACTAACAGATTGAGGTGTTTAACTTGTGGTGCTCTCTGTGCTATTAACATTTCAAGTCAAAACCTTTTCTGGTTAGTAAGTGTTTCTTGAGCATATGTATGTAGTAAGTGTTTCTGCTCTCAGTGTTTCAGAACACATATTTTAGCTATCTAGTACCAGTGCTATTACCCAGCAGTTAATTAGCTTTTGCTTTTGATTTTCAGTGCCAAATTCTAGCTAGTACCAGCAAATTAACATCTAGCAGCAATCATTTTCAAATATATATACACTGGACATTTTAATATTAACCTAAGGAAAATGAATAGTTAGGTTAATTACCCACTGTTAGTTATTCAGTCTGATGCTTTGTTCTACACTTTGATGCAAATTAGTATAAGAAGAAGCTATTTACTAGCAGTACCATATATAAAAGACATTCAGTCTGATGCTATTTACTAGCAGTAGTAGCAGTTTTTTTTCTTCTTCATTAACTGTACTAGCAGTTTTTTTTCTTCTTCATTAACTGTATTAGCTATTTACTAGCAGTACTAGCACTTGGATCATATGCTAATGCTACACTCTGCTCTACTCTGCTCTACTCTCCTGCTAGAGTGTTTCAGAGTTCAGATTTTTCAGTTGCTGCAAGCTCTACTCTACTTTGTCAATTAGTTCACGATTTTTCGGTTGCTGCAGTACTAGCACTTGGATCATATGTTAATTTTGCTAGATAAACTGCGCCGACAGCAAAAGGGCTACACACATGCCCCCTACCTAGGTTCAGAACCAACGGCGTCCATAATTCTGGATCGGTCAAACCAGGCCGCCATGAACAATTTGCATATCGTTAGTTTACTAGATACACTGCACAATTCAGTAGCATGCATGCACACCTAGTAGAAGTACATCTAGTACGTACTAGCGTGTAGTGCGCGGCGACACGCCGCGCCACATGGATTGGTAAGTTATTTGTTTTTTTTTTTGTAATTTTTGGTAAGTCGTCTCAAGGCTTAATTCACTACAAAGTAGTTCATATAAGAAAAGGGTACATCTAGTCTAATTGGTATATGCATAAGTGATCTACAGTAGGTGGAAAAAGGGTGCATCTAGTCTAGGCAGATATGCATAAGCGATCTACATTATGTGGTGATAGTGGCTACTGGATACAGAATTGCAAAGCTCTAGTTCTCTTCTTAGACCCGAGGTTAGCTAAAAAAGGATTGTTCTTCGCTGACAAAGGATTGTTCAAGACCCCAGTAGAATATTCAAAGTAACTGACATATTTATCTAATCACTACCGGTCAGTTTTCATACTACATATATACTGGGAAACACTCAAGAAGACCACATGTACAACTTTGACACAGTTTCCTGGAACAATCAACTGTCTTTACAGAGAATTCATTAGCATGATGATATACAAAGCGCCAAGTCCATAACATGTCGGCTTCGTGGAACAATCAACTGTCCTTTTAGGGAATTCATTAGCACGTATGATGTCCGATCAGCGGGATGTATGCAAACATTTGAGTTGCTTTAATATCAGGATTGAAATCTGTAGAAATTCATGTGACCAGACCACACAATCTAAGGACCAAGGAAAATCTCATGATAAAATTGTCAGCTTTATGTAAGATAGCAATGATGCTAGAAATGGGAAGTTCCAGGGGCCTAAGTTTTATACTGATGACGCAAGACATGCCACTCTATACTTAAATCTCAGGCCATTAGAACCTTAGAAACACAGAAAATGCCTTGTGGCCTCAAGAAAACAATCAAGTATGAAATTATAGAAAAAAAGAAAGAAAATAGATAGAGTATATAATTAGCAACCGTCCAAAATAAAATACGATAAATGACATGGAGAAGGCACAAGTTCGCTTAGATTTATAAGTACTTCCATTTTGAAAAGGAATTGTACAAACTAATTGCTAGAGCAGCAATGAAGTAGTAAACAAAAAAACATGAGAAGATTGTAGGAAATTCCACATAATAAGCAACCTTTAGATATAGATGAAAAAAAAGCTAAAACGACCTTGGCTCCCAGAAGTTGTGTAGAGTGTGGTCGTTTTTTCCACGAGTGGAAGAAAGCAAAGAAAATAATAATTCTGAAGTTACCCAAATATCCACAATAGAGTTATTTACTGGCAGTAATTGGTATTGAAAATGTAGACGCTGAGTAGCTCTCTAATATATATTTTGTTTGGAGAATCTTATAGGAAATGTTGGTCTATGCTCTGTTACTATTTAACCAGAGCATGATTATTATAAACAAAAAAAGGTACATGCATATTAGACAATGTGAATCAGTAGGCACTGAATTGGAAGCATGATTAACAAGGGAGAAAGCAAAGTTATGTTATGCAGCTGTTAGTTGGTAGTTGAGCAGTTGTAACATGCTCCCTCTTATCTCTTTTTTTCACATGAGAGGTAAGAGCATATAATAGATCTGAGCCGTTGATCTCATTAATAGGTGGTCTAATTAACTCTTACCTTCTTACCTGACATTCTTACCTGACATGTAAAAAGCTGGGGTAAAAGGGAGAATGTTAAAATTTGCCTAGTTCGTAATCAGGGGCTAGAATGATTTACAAAAGGAGATGTATAGCCAGGTCAAGCATTTAGGAATCAGTGGATACTCAACTGTAGCATGATCCATAGGAGAGAAAGCAGTCAGATTATGCAACCATTAGTTGGTAATTAATGACCGGTACGTTTGTAAGTAGCTCTGTTGGTAAGAACAGATCTTATGAGCTCAAGAGACCAAACTGCTACAGTCCAATTCCTAAAGCATTTCCTGCAAAGGAAAATACAAACAATACTGCTAAAAACATAGTCATTGTGCCAATATCTCCTACAAAGATCAAATGGGTGAATTTAAGTGGTTCTGGAATAAGAAGGAATTTCTCATCTGTTTTTGCCAAATTGCATTGCACGTAAAGTTGTACTGGAAGCCAATATACTCCACAAGACACATGTCGTCGGAACTAAAGTTCTAAATGTACATAGACATCAAGCTGTAGCATTTCCTCAGTACGTCAGTAATGCACATCAAGTGCTTATGTGTTTGAACAGCATGTGAAATTAAACCAGAATTCCTACCAGGAAATGGAACACAACGTAATGGATAGATCAAGAATAAAAACGATTTACCATGCTATATTAGAGATGTAGGTCATGAATTTCTTGCACGTGCGGGCAGGAGCTGGATCTCAAAATCCATGTCCTCCCCACAGACTTGCACACATACGTGGTAAACCTTCCGTTTAGACTAATAATCAGTTAGGTATACAATTTTCTGTACTATATGCACCCACAAAACAAAACCTTTCTGCAACGACATATCACAACAAAGAGCAAAAAAAACCTCCCACATGTTTTTTTCCCCTTAGATCAATAAAAATAGAAGTCTAGAAAATACAAACTATCATCTAAGCTGGCAATAATGATGGTGTGTATAGATTTGAATAGTGGATGTCAAAAAGAACAAAAAGAGGAGCATACCTTAGTGGTGTTGCTGCTGCCAACAAAGTGACGACCAACTGGAGAGCTACCGCCTTAGAGTTGCTAGCTCGCTGCTTGCCGCGTGAGTGACAGAGGAGGAGTCGCAGCTCGCTGTTGGCTCGCCTCCGGAGGACAGCATGCCGTGGGCTCGTCCGCCGCCGCCGCCAAGTTGGAAGCTGGCGGCCTGGCACTGCAGGCCACCGCCTAGGACCAAACTGAGAGCAACCCCGGAAAAAAGAGGAGCAGATCCGTCAGCAACTCAGCATCATCCTCTCGCTCGCCCGTACTGGCAGACGACGCGTTGGTTCCCTTCTGCGCTGCCGTGGGGAGAAACATCAGGTGAAACGTCGTCACTCGAGGCACGGGGGATGCTTGGCGGTGATGCAGCTTGCTGGGGCGGCGCTCGCCGGGATGTGCCCAGGACGGCGCTGCACACTCTCAGTCTTGGCTTCACGGGCGCAGCGGACCGCTCTGGCGTGGTGATGGGTGGGACGGCAACCCATCGGTGAGAATGCTGGCGAGCACCAACTTGACGCGGTCGTCTCCTCCCCGCGAACTTCCACCGCCTGGTGCCGCCGCCGCTCCTCTGCCCAGTCGCCGTTCCATGACCATGCCGTCCGCGACCGACCACCACAAACGCCCCTCCCATCACGACCTCTTCGCCGAGCGGCGTCACCATAGTCCCTCTCCGCCATCCACCACCATGGGTTGGCTGTCCTGGTGGTCGCCTGCCTCGTCTTCCTTTGCGAGGTGCCCGGTCGCCTCCCTTGTGCAGCCGGCTAGGACAGGGTGTATGTGAAGAGGGGGGTGGTGCAGCTGAAGCGGAAGGAGGTGTGATGGCTGCGTGCGCCACCAGCTCGGCCCGGGGAGGGAAGATGGGAAGCCGTCGCTCGGAGAGGATTTGGATGCCGGCAGTCGGGCCTGGCAGAGAGAACGGGAAGGATGGTTGTGGGAGCTGCGATGTGCTGGGAGATGCACGGAGGCATTTTATAGTCGTCTATAGCGGCGAAGCGGTTTTGATGGGATGCCTCTGGAGAGGTCCAGAGAGACAACTATAGTCGCCTTGATCCACCCGTGTAAATCGGCAACTGCCACGTAATATGAAAAGACAAGTAAAAAAATATAGAGGAACTCTCTGGTAGAATCTCCTCCACACGCGTCAATAGACAAGGTCATGTGACTCTGGCAACCACCACGTCAAATCAAACATGTTAAAACCATCCACCCAATATTCTTTTACTGCACCCAGGAAAACTGCTGGACACGCGTCGCCCCAACAACCGTGGTAAAAAAAAGTTCAAAAAAACCAGAAAAATGAATCCCTTACGGGCCTAATATTCTTAGTACTAGGCTGGAGTGAAACAGCAAGCAACAGCAACAGGGCACAAGAGCTTTGCTCTACTTGCTACTAGTACTAACCTGAAATTCATTTCATTTCATTTCATTTCATTATATGTAATGAATGTATGCATGTCAGCAGCACACCAACCAATGTATCTTTTTTTATCTACATACATACGTACATACACATCTCCTATCTTATTTACACACAAAAGCATTTCCATAATTAAATTAATTTACACACACACACACACACACACAAGTGTGGCACCAGGCCTAGTGTTGTTATTTAGTCGTCATTTCTTTTGGCCTGTGCTGTTGTTTGCTAACTGCAAGAGGGTGCCTGCCTGCCTGTGTTGTTGTTTTGACAGCTCCCGTGAGGACGCCATCTCCTTGTGTGCCCGGCTTTGCACTTGGCTCTGCGGATCAGAAACTACTGATGATGATGATCATCATCCATCCTCATAGGTGATTGATTGAGTTTATGGGAAGAACAGCAAGCCAGCCCGCAACTAATATAAGCTCAACTGAATGCTCGTGCTCAAGTCAAGAGGATGGATGGATGGATCAACAGTCAGTGACACAAGGGAGGGACTGGCCTGGCCTGGCCTGGCATGAACGAATGGATGAATGAATGGGTGTATAGTTTTTTGCTACATGAATTATTTGCCTTTGCCCCAGTCTAGTTTTGATGATCAGTTCCTTTTCTAAAAAAAAGTTTTGATGATCAGTCTAGCCACTGGAGAAGGCGCATTGGAGAAGGCGCATTGCATACCGAGAGGTGGTCGAGGAAGGCGAGCACGGCCACGTCGTCGCCGGTGACGATCTTCTCGGCCTCGTCGACGGCGGTGAGGTTCTGCACCGCAGGGCCCAGCTTCTTGCCGATCCAAGCGACAATGGCGTCCTTGCAGCAAAGCAAAAACAAAATTCTCAGCAGCTGCGTAGCGGGAGCAGGGAGGGAATTGGGATCTGCAGAAATTGCTCACTTGGTCATCTCGCCGGAGTAGTCCCTGGGCACGCCGTCGACGAAGAAGAGGAGGGTGGGGTAGCCCTGCACGCCGTGCGCTTGCGCCAGGTCGTGCTCCTCGGTGGCGTCGGGGCGGCGTCGAGGCGGCGTCGAGGTGGCGGGGCAGCGGCGTCGAGGCGTCGGGGCGGCGTCGGGGCGTCGAGGCGGCGTCGGGGCGTCGAGGCGGCGTCGAGGCGTCGAGGCGGCGTCGGGGCGGCGTCGAGGCGGCGGGGCAGCGGCGTCGGGAGAGGAGAGGGGAAGGGAATCGAGGGCGAGGGCGAGGGAGAGAGAGGGGATAGGTTTAGGCCGGGGTGGAAATATGGATGGGGGCGGCACAATACTAATGGCGCACCACCCCTCGGTGCGCCATAAGTACATCCATACTAATGGCGCACCTGACCCTGGTGCGCCATTAGTATTTTTTTTTATTTCTGCTCGAGCCAATAGGTTATCTTCCACCTGACCTGATCCACATCAAGTTCCCTCTACTAGCTCGACTGGTCAGCAGCCAGTTCTCACACTAGGAGGTCTTGGGTTCGATTCCCAGGCTCCACAATTTTTTATGCATTTAAAATGCTGTTTGATACTTATTTGTGTTTAAATATGTTCAAACTTGTTTAAATCATAACAGTAATATTTTTTTATAAGACAGTAATAATTTTTTTAAAATATCATCAAACAGTAATGCCCGTGGAGCGGGGAAGGGTGCGGGGGGTGCGGGGGGTCGGCGGCGGCGGTTGAGTAGGGGAGGGGTGTGCGGGGGGTCGGCGACGGCGGTTGAGTAGGGGAATCGAGGGTGCGGGGGGTCGGCGGCGGCGGCCGGTGGACCAGGGGGTGCTCGGCGGCGAGGGGGACCGGATCTGGCGAGGTGGGATAGCGATCGAGATGGAGGGGGATCGAGATCGAGTGTCCATGAAATTTAAAAATATTCATGATAGTTCAAAAGGTGCCCATGAAATACAATCGAGAAATGAAGGCTACGATTTAAATACAATCGATCTTAGCTAGCTATCTGTTCACAATCTTCTTGCCCTTCTTTTTCGCAAATGGAGTTCTTATGTGGAACGGACGTCCTTTAGGTAGGGTGGTCCTGCTTCTTCTTGTGGTGTATGTTGCTACTTCATCATCGTCGTCATGTTCGATCCTCGGGTCGCCGTACTTGTCGAAGTCTTGCTCATTGGCTACTCCATCCATTCCGATGATCTTCCTTTTCCCTCTCCTCACGACAACACGACTGGGCTTTGGCGGGTCGGTAATGAAGAAGCATTGGTCCACTTGGGAAGCCAGTACCCATGGCTCATTTTTCGCGGTGACGTTTGCGCCCGCGGTCTTGGATTTGGCTTCGGGTATAACCATGGTGGTGAAATACCGGTCTTCTTTTAGGACGCTCTTGGCCCATCTGACACGGAACATCGGCACCTTCTCTCCAGCGTAGCTCAGCTCCCAGATCTCCTCGATCCTTCCGTAGTATCTGTCCTTGTCCTTACCGGTGTAGGATTCCATCGTTACCCCGGAGTTCTGATAACCATCGCTCTTCATGTCCTTGTCCTCGGTGTAGAATGTGTAGCCGTTGAGATCATACGCCTCATAGGTCATCAGGTTGTGCTCGGCGCCCTGTGACAAGGAGAATATGAGTTGTTCTTCCGCGGAAGAATCCTCATGTAAAGGGTACGACAGAAGCTTCTGCTTGAACCAACACGTGAAACATGAGTTGTGCTCTTTGATTATATCTCCGTCCGTCCTCTGTTGGCCTCGGTCATTGTACGTCTTCTTAATAAAGGTTTTGTGCTCTACCACCCAAGGATCGACCACGTCTATGTGTTGTAGCGCGACTAGGTTTGCTCTTTCAAAGTCGGCGAGTCAACCCTCTAAGTCGACATGCATTTCGCGGCGACCCTCATGGTGACCCCATCCAGCGAGCCTGCCGAGGTGCCTGTTGACGGGCAGACCAACAGGGTTCTCGATGCCTAGATAATTCGTGCAGTAGGAGATGCACTCTTCGGTCAGAAAGCTCCTGGCTATACTTCCCTCTGGACGTGACATGTTGCGAACGTATCCTTTGATGACACCATTCATCCTTTCGAACGGCATCATGCTGTGCAGGAACGTCGGCCCGAGTTGGATGATATCCTCCACTATATGGACCAGCAGATGCACCATAACGTCGAAGAATGTGGGCGGGAAGTACATCTCAAGCTCGCATAGTATCACCATGATCTCTTCTTGTAGCTTTCTGAGTTGCCTCACTCCAATCGACTTCCGAGAGATGACGTCAAAAAGTTGCATAGGCCAAATAGTCTTTCACGGACGTGCGCGTCCATGATCCCAGGGATTGCAACTGGAAGTATCTGCGTCATCAGCACATGACAGTCGCGAGACTTCATCCCACTGAACTTCTGCTTTGCTGGGTCTAGGTATCTGCTTATCTTCCCCGCGTAACCGTAAGGAAGTTTTACTCCTAGGAGGCAGGTGAAAAACTGCTCGATCTCCTCCTGACTTAGAGTGAAGCACGTGGGAGGGTAGTCATTTTCGGTCTTCTTGTCCTTTTTGCATTTGGGACGACTTACTGTGTCCTGCTTCGCCTCATCATCATCATCATCATCATCATCATCATCATCATCATCATCATCATCATCATCATCATCATCATCATTAGCGTGAAGCTCCTGCCTGATGCCCATTGATTTCAAGTCTGCCCTTGCTTTCGGCCCATTTTTGGTCCTCTCTGGCATGTTGAGCAGGGTACCAAGCAGACTCTCGCACACGTCCTTCGTGATATGCATGCCATCAAGGCTGTGAGGCACACGGTGGATCTTCAAGTACGGCAAGTCCCAGAAAATAGACCTCATTTTCCATACCTTCAGCAGCGGCTCTGGCGCCTTCCGCTTCTTTCCCGGCTCTGGTGCCTTTTGCTTCTTTCCCGGCAGTGGGCAGTCTTTTCAATTTTTCAACAGCTTATCTATTTCCTCGCCGCTCCTCGTACACGGGCGTTTTCGGGGTTCGGTTTCACCATCGAACAGATCCTTGCGTTTCCTCCACGGGTCATCGTCGCGAAGCCACCTTCGATGTCCCATGAACACAGTTTTCGAAGACCCGGGATCTCTATCTAGCTGGCGATACGTTGTGTCATCCATGCACCTTACGCATCCAAAAAATCCGTGGACTACCTGCCCCGCGAGATATCCATAACCGAGATAGTCGTGCACCGTCGTGAGCAGTGCGGCTCTCCACAGCGTGTCAAGCTCCTCTTTCAGCAGCCCCAGATACAGATTGATGTCGTTCCCTGGTTGTTTCGGCCCTTCAATTAGCATACTCATGTGAATGTACTTCCTCTTCATGCACAACCAGGGGGAAGGTTGTACATCCACACAAACACAGGCCAGGTGCTATGTGTGCTTCTCTGGCTGCCAAACGGATTGACTCCATCGGTGCTCGCGCCCAGCACGATGTTCCTTGGATCCTTGCCAAATTCTGGGTCTTCGAAGTTCAACGCTTGCCACTGGCTCGCATCCTTAGGGTGACTCAGCATCTTGTCTTTTTTATCTATCTCCGGATCATTTGCGTCATCTTCTCGCTTCTTCTCCTCCCTATCCGCGTGCCAACGCAGGAGCTTTGCTACCTTAGGGTCCGCGAAATACCGCTGCAGACGAGGAGTGATCGGAAAGTACCACACCACTTTTCGAGGAGCTTTCTTCCTCTTCTTGTATCGAGTGACGCCGCACACCGGACATATGGTAGACTCCGCGTGCTCGTCCCGATAAATGATGCAATTGTTCATGCACACATGGTATTTCACGTGCGGTAAATCCAGAGGACACACGATTTTCTTCGTCTCCTCCAAACTGGTCGGGCACTTGTTCCCCTTGGGAAGACGTTCGTGCCAGAATGACATGTTCTCGTCGAAGCATGCGTCGGTCATTTTGTGTTTTACCTTCATCTCCAGAGCCATGAGCGTTACTTTTAGGCGGGTATCCTCGGGCCTGCATCCTTCATACAATGGAGTAACCGCGTCTAACTCAAGTTGATCCATCTTGGCTTTCTCTCGGGCGGCAGCTCTTGCGTTATCCGTCTGCTTGAGAAGCAGCTCTTGAATATGAGGGTCCTGCACCCAGCCCATCGATGGTCCAGCGTCGTCTACTCCGCCGGCATCATCATCTTCATGATCATGCCCGTTGTCTGCTCCGGCATCTTCCTCATCATCATGTCCTGCATCTTCTACATGATGACTGTGTACAGCATCACCATCGTGATCATCTCCTAGGTATTCTTCGTCTTCTCGCCCGCCCGAGCCGCGGTGGTTGTCTTGCTGCCCTTCCTCATTTCTTGCCCGGCCCCCATGGATGACTTCATAGTCATCTTCATCACCTTGCCACCGATAGCCATCCATGAAACCACACAAGAGTAGGTGGTCCCGCACCTGCCCGGAATTCGGGTCCGCAATAGGGATCTTCATCTTGCATCTTCGACACGGACATCTTATCTCCGTCTCGTTCTTTTGAAGCATCTCGGCCTTCGTGGACCTCAAAAACCTATTCACGATGCCTTCGGTCATCGTGCGGACCCGAATGGCGCACCTTCTGGTGGTGCGCCATTAGTAGTTTTGCAAAAAAAAACATACTAATGGCGCACTGTTCCACAGTGCGCCATTACTAGTTTAAACTAGTAATGGGGCACGGTGGAACAGTGCGCCATTAGTAGTTTTGCAAAAAAAGGAATAAAAAATATAAAAAACAACATTATTGGCGCACTTTCCGACAGGTGCGCCATTACTAGTTACAACTAGTAATGGCGCACTGAGTCCGGATGCGCCATTAGTATGTTTGGACAGGCGCACTAGTTCAATTTTTTTTGATACTAATGGCGCACCTTGGGCCAGGTGCGCCATTAGTAGTTTCAACTCTAATGGTGTATCAGAAGGTGGTGCGCCATTAGTATATACTAATGGCGCACCGCTTGTCTGGTGCGCCATTAGTATATACTAATGGCTCAGCGCTTGTCTGGTGCGCCATTAGTGTCAATCCCATCTATAGCCCTTTTTCTAGTAGTGTTTCTGTTCTATCTATTCAAGAGTTCGTAGTAAAATAATATGAAGCTATTCTTTCCGCTCAATCTATCATAGAGTTCATACCAGAATAACACCTTCAGAGCCAAATCAACCAAAGCCATAACGTCACCTAGATACTCCATTGTCACCTCAAGTATCCGTGGGCATGATTATATGATATGCATCACACACACTACTAGGAAAAGGGCTATAGATAATATGGACACTAATGCCGCACCATGTATGTGGTGCGCCATTGCTATGTAGCAATAGCAATGGCGCACCACATACAGGTGCGCCATTAGTAACATATTACTAATGGCGCACCTGGTGTGTGGTGCGCCATTAGTAGTTTTGAAAAAACAAAAAAAACAATTTGTTACTAATGGCGCACCGTGGGATAGTGCACCATTACTAGTTGACATAGTAATTGCGCACCACACCCACCGTGTGCCATTAGTAGTTTTGAAAAAATAATAATAAAAAAATTTGTTAGTAATGGCGCACCAGTGGACAGTGCGCCATTACTAGTTCTAACTAGTAATGGCGCATTGTCCACTAATGCGCCAGTACTAAGTTTTTTTCAAAAAAAAATTCAATTTTTTTATTTTTTTTTCAAAACTAGTAATGGCGCACCGTGGGCGTGGTGCGCCATTACTAGTTAAACTAGTAATGGCGCACCACACCCACGGTGCGCCATTACTAACTTGGCCCAAAAATTGCACCCCCTGGACCGCCTTTTCAATTTTATAAAAATAAAAGAAAATGTTGGAAATGTCAAAAAAATAAAAGAAAATAAGTTTCCCATGTGATATGTGGTCTAGTTGTTGGAAAAATTTGCAAATATGAATTTCGACTTTATTTGCAAAATCTCTCGAGAATTTGTAAAACGGGCATAACTTTTGCATACTAACTCGGATGAAAAAGTTTTTTATATGAAAAATCATCTACTCGAAAAGTTACATCCAAATTTAATCGGGGGAACCCCGTTAAACATTTTCAAAATCCTCAAAAACCTAATAGAAATTTTTTTACGGTGCTTTTAAGATCTAGAGGCAAAAAATTCAAAAAATTTGAAACTTACTAGTGGCGCACCGTTTGCTTGGTGCGCCACTAGTAACAGAAAAAAAATAGTTTCGAATTTTTTTCGGGATTTTTTTTCAAAATATGATACGTAAAATGACCGGGAAGTTTGAAATAATTTTTCAAAATTTCATCACACTCATGAACATGAACAAAGTCCTAAACATCAACAAGGTTTAATAGGATTGATATGCTAGATATATCAACAAGTGCCTGTGAAGTGAGCAGGTGCTGGGGGTGGATAGAACTCTGAAGTTAAGCATGCTTGGGCTGGACTAGTGTGAGGATGGATGACCTTTCGAGAAGTTTGACCAGGAGTGTGATTTGACGTGAGATTAAGCCATAGTGACCCGAGATAAAAAAATGAAAAAAACAAAAAAAAATTGTTACTAATGGCGCACTCCTATGTGGTGCGCCATTACTAAGTGAGATAGTAATGGCGCACCTCTAGGCATACTAATGGCGCACTAAAGGTGTGCCATTAGTATCTGGTATACTAATGGCGCACTAGTGGTGTGCCATTAGTAACAAATTCTAATGGTGTGATGCTAGTGGCGCACCTGTAGTGCGTCATTAGCAGCAAAAACAGGTTCGCCAGTAGCAGGCCTTTTTCTAGTAGTGACAATCTAAGATTCATCTATTCAACCAACACAAAGTACTTCAAAGAGTGCCTCAAAGTTTCTAGCGGAGAGTCAAGACGAAAACGTGTGTCAACCCCTATGCATTGGTTCATGGGCGGAACCCGCAAGTTGGTCACCAAAACATACATCAAGTGGCACATGATATCCCATTATCACCACAGATAAGCACGACAAGACATACATCAAGTGTTCTCAAATCATTAAAGACTCAATCCAGTAAGATAACTTCAAAGGGAAAACTCAATCGATTATAAGAGAGTAGAGGGGGGAGAAACATCATAAGATCCAACTATAATAGCAAAGCTCGCGATACATCAAGATCGTGGCATAGAGGGAACACGAGGGAGAGAGATCAAACACATAGCTACTGGTACATACCCTCAGCCTCGAGGGTGAACTACTCCCTCCTCGTCATGGATAGCACCGAGATGATGAAGATAGCCACCGGTGATGGGATCCCCCCTCCAGGAGCGTACCGGAACGGGCTCCCAAGAGGTTTTTGGTGGCTACAGAGGCTTGCGCGGCGGAACTCCCGATCTATCTTCTCCTTCGATGTTTTTAGGATACGTGGACTTATATAGGCGAAAGAAGTCGGTCGGGGGGTGCTCGAGGGGCCCACAAGACAGGGGGGCGCGCCCAGTAGGGGGGGGGCTCCCCCCACCCTCGTGGCCTCCTCGAGGATCTTCTGACGTGAACTCCAAGTCTCCCGGATCATATTCTTCCCAGAAATCACGCTCCCGAAGGTTTCATTCCGTTTGGACTCCGTTTGATATTCCTTTTCTTCGAAATACTGAAATAGGCAAGAAAACAACAATATGGGTTGGGCCTCCGGTAAATAGGTTAGTCCCAAAATTAATATAAAAGTGTATAATAAAGCCCGTAATCATTCAAAACAGATAATAAAATAGCATGAATGCTTCATAAATTATAGATACGTTGGAGACGTATCAGCATCCCCAAGCTTAATTCCTGCTCGTCCTCGAGTAGGTAAATGATAAAGAAAGAATTTATGAAGTGTGAATGCTAGTAGGTGCACAAGTTTGATCAATGATAATTTCAATCACCTTTTCTAACATGATTATATGTCATAACAGTAGTTCATCTCATAAAACTTCTCACGATCAAGTAACAAACTATTCACATGTTAAAGCATAGACCATAAACTTTCTTGAAAACTAGCAAACTATGTTCTCAGTCATCAAACAATTGCAATTCATCTTATTTTCAGGAAGGGTCTATGTCAGAGCTTTGATTTAGCAAACTTCACATACTCAACTATCATATAGTCTTCCATAATTGCTAACACTCACGCAATACTAATGGTTATGGAGTTTTAATCAGACATTGAGAAAGATAGGGGCTTATAGTGTTGCCTCCCAACATATTCACCTTTGGGTGATGTCAACAATAATAGTTCATGCTAACTTACATTCAATTGGATATATATATAGTGCTTGCCAAAGGATAAAATGAAAAAGGGAAAGGTGAAGATCACCTTGACTCTTGCATAAAGTAAAAGATAGGCCCTTCGCAGAGGGAAGCAGAGGTTGTGATGCGCTTTTAGGGTTGGATACACAAAATCTTAATGCGTATTTAGAGAGCAATTTTTATTGCTTGCACCGATGACAACTTACTTGAAGGATCTTACTCAATCCATAGGTAGGTATGGTGGACTCTCATGGAAAAACTGGGTTTAAGGATATTTGGAAGCACAAGTAGTATCTCTACTTGGTGCTAGGAATTTTTGTTTAGCATGAGGGGGAAAGGCAAGCTCATCATGTTTGAATGATCCATGACAATATACTTTAACTAAGATGTGAGAAAACATAACCCATTACGTTGTCTTCCTTGTCCAACATCAAGTCTTTAGCATGTCATACTTAATGAGTGCTCAGAATTATAAAAGATGTCTAGGATAGTATATTTATATGTGAAATCTCTCTTCCTTCAATATTCTTTCATGAATTGTTCAAATGACCAATACAATGCTTGCTAACCTTCAATAAATTTACAACCTCTACTTCTTAGATGTGAAGTCATTACTCCCCATGGGATAAGCAAATGAAACATATATAATTTCATATTTATGACATTCAACTCATTCAACCATTTACTCATAGGATATAAGTGAAGCACACGAGTAAATGACAAACTACTCCAAAAAGATATAAGTGAAGACCAATGAGTAGCTAAATAACTATGTAACTATGTGAAGACTCTCTATCATTTAAGAATTTCAGATCTTGGTATTGTATTCAAACAGTAAGCAAAGCACAACAAAATTACATTGCAAGGATAGCACAACTCATGTGAAGAAGCAAACACTTAGGTACAACCGATACTAACCGATAATTGTTGAAGAAGAATGGTGGGATGCCTACTGGGGAATCCCCAAGCTTGAGACTTCTTGAAATATTATCTTGGGGTGCCTTGGGCATCCCCGAGATTGAACTTTTGTGTCTCCTCAATTCCTTTCATATCATGGTTTCTCTTTTTATCAAAAGTTTTATCCACACCGAACTCAACAAGAACTCGTGAGATAGGTTAGTATAAACCAATGCAAAACCTTATCATTTTATACTGTAAAAAATCACTAAAATTATTATTCAACATTGCATACTAAATGGCTCTTCATATTTAATACTCCTATCCTCAAATAGAATCATTAAACAAGCAAACATATGCAACCATAACAGCAATCTGCCAAAACAGTACAGTCTGTAAAGAATGCAAGATTCATCATAATTCCCTAACTCCAAAAATTATGATAAAAATAATACGATGTAGAAGATTCATCAGATCTCAATATGCAAAAATATTCAACATTACAGCATTCTCTGACTTTTCTAGGGAATATTTGCAACAGCGGTAAACTTTCTGTTTTCAAACAGCAACATGTATACTAGAAAAATAAGCATGGTAAAGGCTACCCTTGACATTTTTATTGAAAATAAAGATGCAAAACATTATTCTAAATAACAGCAATCAAATACTAATTAAAGTAAATGATGCACCAAGCAAAACACATATCATGTGGTGAATAAAAATATAGCTCCAAGTAAAGTTACCGATGAACGAAGACGAAAGAGGGGATGCCTTCCGGGGCATCCCCAAGCTTAGGCTCTTGGTTGTCCTTGAATATTACCTTGGGGTGCCTTGGGAATCCCCAAGCTTAGGGTATTTCCACTACTTATTTCATAGTCCATCGAATCTTTTACCCAAAACTTGAAAAACTTCAACCACACAAAACTCAAAACAAAACTCGTAAGCTCCGTTAGTGTAAGAAAATAAATCACCACTTTAAGGTACTGTAATGAACTCATTATTTATTTATATTTGTGTTAAACCTACTGTATTCCTACTTCTATATGGTTCATACCCTTACATACTAGCCATAGATTCATCAAAATAAGCAAACAACTCATAGAAAACAGAATCTTTCAAAAACAGAACAGTCTGTAGTAATCTGTATCAAACGTATACTTATGGACCTTAAACAATTCTGAAATAAATTGGTGGACCTTAGGAATTTGTCTATTAACAATCTTTAAAAAGAATGAACCTAAAATCACTCTCCAGTAAAAATGGCAGCTAATCTCGTGAGCGCAAAAGTTTCTGTTTTTTACAGCAAGATCACATAAACTTCACCCAAGTCTTCCCAAAGGTTCTACTTGGCACTTTATTGAAACAAAAGCTATAAAACATGATTAATACAGTAGAATAATCATGTGAACACACAAAAACAGTAAGGATAAATATTGGGTTGTCTCCCAACAAGCGCTTTCCTTTAATGCCTTTTTAGCTAGGCATGATGATGACAATGATGCTCACATAAAAGATAAGAATTGAAACATAACGGGAGCATCATGAAGCATATGACTAGCACATTTAAGCCTAAACCACTTCCTATGCATAGGGATTTTGTGAGCAAACAACTTATGGGAACAATAATCAACTAGCATAGGAAGGCAAAACAAGCATAGCTTCAAAACTTTAAGCACATAGAGAGGAAACTTGATATTATTGCAATTCCTACAAGCATATGTTCCTCCCTCATAATAATTTTCAGTAGCATCATGAATGAATTCAACAATATAACCAGAACCTAAAGCATTCTTTCCAGGATCTATAAGCATAGAAAATTTACTACTCTCCACATAAGAAAAATTCTTCTCATTCGGAATAGTGGGAGTATCATAAGAGACTTGGACACTAAAAATTGTTTCCACATTAAAAAAGTAATGTTCAGAATCATGACAAGTTTTATAAATATAATAATCACTACTTTTTATAGCATAAGTTTCATCACAATAATCATCATAAGTAGCAACTTCGTTCCCATCATAATCGATTGAAACCTCTCCCAAGATAGTGGAATCATCACTAAATAAAGTTGACACTCTTCCAAATCCACTTTCATAAATATTATAAGATTCAACATCCTCAAAAATAGTGGGATCACTACTTCCTAAAGTTGACACTCTTCCAAACCCACTTTCATCAATATAATCATCATAGGTACAAGGCATGCTATCATCATAATAACTTTGCATATCAAAACTTTGGAGGCTAAAAATATCATCTTCATTAAACATGGCATCCCCAAGCTTGGGACAAACATTAATTTCAGCAAATATATTCTCAAATACATCATACTCATCAAACATAGCTTCCCCAAGCTTGGGCCTTTTCATATCATAAGCATAATCATTCTCATCATTAATAGTATGGATAGCACCAATAGTATAGCAATTATCATCATCACAATGAGTAGTAGGAGCAACATCATTTGGAAGGGATACCTTTTTACCTTTCCTGCTCCTTCTCTTCCTTTTCTTCTTCACATTATGTGTGGGTTCAGCCCTCTTCTTTGAGCTCCTTATTGATGAGATTGGTTGAATAGAAGGCTCCTCCTCGATACCTGATTCATCATAAGAAATAATAGGAGGATAATGGGAAGTCTCTTCCCTTTCATTAGTATTCTAATCATCTTCTATTTGCTTTCTTTTCTTTAGGTAATTAGCAATATAAGGATTTTCAATGCAATTCACCACACAATACAAATAAATGTTCTCTAGATCAATATCAAGGAATTTCTCAAGGGCAAAATGTGGAAGATTCTTAGTTAAACATTTCAGTTCTTCATAACCCAAAAGCAAACTAAGTTCATTATAATGTGCAAGGAAAATCAAATCATTACAATTTTTGGACACGATTCGATCATGAAATAATTTGCATAGGAGATATAGATGACCACGTTCATTGCATAGTTCACAAGTACGGCAAAGGAAGTGTAAATTTTCAGCACTCCCATTTAAATTTTCTTGCAACAATTTAGTTTATAAATGCTTGTGCCTCTTGCAGTATATATCTTCTATATTTGGTGTGTTCATGCAAGCATGCACTCCACAAAAGTTGGCATGCTTATGAGAGATATTTTCATCATGACTAGAGCAATCATCATTAGTACTATGGATATTCAAGGAGTTCATACTAACAAAATTGCAATCATGCTCATCATCCAAAGATTTAGTGTCAAACATTCTATAGATTTCTTCTTCTAGCACTTGAGCATAATTTTCCTTTTCATCATACTCACAAAAGATATTAAAAAGACGAAGCGCATGAGACAAACTTAACTCCATTTTTTTGTAGTTTTCTTTTATAAACTAAACTAGTGATAAAACAAGAAACATAAAGATTCGATTGCAAGATCTAAAGATATACCTTCAAGCACTCACCTCCCTGACAACGGCGCCAGAAAAGAGCTTGATGTCTACTACACAACCTTCTTCTTGTAGACGTTGTTGGGCCTGCAAGTGCACAGGTTTGTAGGACAGTAGAAAATTTCCCTCAAGTGGATGACCTAAGGTTTATCAATCCGTGGGAGGCGTAGGATGAAGATGGTCTCTCTCAAGAAACCCTGCAACCAAATAACAAAGAGTCTCTTGTGTCCCCAACACACCCAATACAATGGTAAATTGTATAGGTGCACTAGTTCGGCGAAGAGATGGTGATACAAGTGCAATATGGATAGTGGATATAGGTTTTTGTAATCTGAAATTATAAAAACATCAAGGTAACTAATGATAAAAGTGAGCGTAAACGGTATTGCAATGGTAGGAAACAAGGCATAGGGTTCATACTTTCACTAGTGCAAGTTCTCTCAACAATAATAACATAGATAGATCATATAACAATCCCTCAACATGCAACAAGGAGTCACTCCAAAGCCACTAATAGCGGAGAACAAACGAAGAGATTATGGTAGAGTATGAAACCACCTCAAAGTAATCCTGTCTATTCTGTCTATTCAAGAGTTCGTAGTAAAATAACATGAAGCTATTCTTTCCGATCAATCTATCATAGAGTTCATACTAGAATAACACCTTAAGACACAAATCAACCAAAACCCTAATGTCACCTAGATACTCCATTGTCACCTCAAGTATCCGTGGGGCATGATTATACGATATGCATCACACAATCTCAGATTCATCTATTCAACCAACAATAAGTACTTCAAAGAGTGCCCCAAAGTTTCTACCGGAGAGTCAAGACGAAAACGTGTGCCAACCCCTATGCATAGGTTCATGGGCGGAACCCGCAAGTTGGTCACCAAAACATACATCAAGTGGCACATGATATCCCATTGTCACCACAGATAAGCACAGCAAGTCATACATCAAATGTTCTCAAATCATTAAAGACACAATCCGATAAGATAACTTCAAATGGAAAACTCAATCCATTACAAGAGAGTAGAGGGGGAGAAACATCATAAGATCCAACTATAATAGCAAAGCTCGCGATACATCAAGATCGTTCCATAGAGGGAACACGAGAGAGAACACGAGAGAGAGAGAGAGAGAGATCAAACACATAGCTACTAGTACACACCCTCAGCCCCGAGGGTGAACTACTCCCTCCTCGTCATGGATAGCACCGGGATGATGAATATGGCCACCGGTGAAGGGATCCCCCTCTGACAGGGTGCCGGAAAAGGCTCCCGAGAGGTTTTTGGTGGTTACAGAGGCTTGCGGCGGCGGAAATCCCGATCTATCTTCTCCTTCGATGTTTTTAGGGTACGTGGACTTATATAGGCAAAAGAAGTAGGTCGGGGGGTGCTCGAGGGGCCCACGAGACAGGGGGGCACACCCAGTAGGGGGCGGGGGGGCGCCCCCACCCTCGTGGCCTCCTCAATGATCTTTTGACATGAACTCCAAGTCTCCCGGATCATATTCTTCCCAAAAATCATGCTCCCGAAGGTTTCATTCCGTTTGGACTCCGTTTGATATTCCTTTTCTTTGAAATATTGAAATAGGCAAGAAAACAGCAATATGGGCTGGGCCTCCGGTAAATAGGTTAGTCCCAAAAGTAATATAAAAGTGTATAATAAAGCCCGTAATCATTCAAAACAGATAATAAAATAGCATGAATGCTTCATAAATTATAGATACGTTGGAGACGTATCAGTAGTACCATAATCCAGGAAAGTGCAAGAAACACACGAGAGGAAGAGAGCAAATGCAAAACAGCCTTCGGAAACACTGAACAACTAAGAAGCGAACACCAACGACGACACAGACATGGTACAGAGAATACGAAGGCACACGACAACAAAGACCAACCACGAGACACAACCTCTCCAAGGAGAGGGCGGTTGCCGGAGCCACCTATGTTTGAGTCAATTGGTATGGCACTGCGAAGAATTATCCTTGGGCCCATGACCAAAACTCGTATTTGAAGCACAAGTACCATAAAAAATGGCTAATGTGAAAGAGTTGATCAATTTATGCATAATGGGGGGGAGGGAGAGTTCATTGAGAGAACAACACTCCCCCTATGTCCATGCCTACACCTAAACTAGACAACAAGTTGAGTAAGGTGGGGTGTGCAAGGGTTCAAGTCACATTGCTCGAATCAATGATATTTAGCTCATGCCTTAACTCGCGAAATCTTGCTTCATCCAAGGGCTTTGTGAAAATATCTGCAAGGTTATCATGAGTGTTGACATACTTGAGCTCGATCTCCCCTCGCCTAATATGATCTCGGATGAAGTGATACCGAAACTCAATATGCTTCATCTTGAAGTGTTGCAACGGGTTGAGAGAAATCTTGATAGCACTTTCATTGTCACACAAAAGAGGCACTTTGTCACAAATGACATTGTACTCCTTTAAAGTTTGCCTCATCCATAGGAGTTGTGCACAACAACTACCGGCCGCCACATACTCCGCTTTAGTTGACGAGAGAGACACACAACTTTGCTTCTTGGAAGACCAACTCACCAAAGAGCAACCAAGAAATTGGCACCCTCCGGAAGTCGACTTCCTATCCACTTTGTCTCCCGCCCAGTCGGAATCCGTATATCCTTCAATCTTGAAGTTTGCTACTCTTGGGTACCATAAGCCAAAGTTTGGGTTATGAGCCAAATATCGAAAGATTCGCTTGACCGCCACAAAGTGGCTTTCCTTTGGCGCGGCTTGAAACCATGCACACATTCCCACACTCAACATGATATCCGTTCTAGATGCACAAAGGTAAAGCAAGGAGCCAATCATGGAGCGATATACCTTTTGATCCATTGCTTTACCATTGGGATCAATGTCAAGTTGACACTTGGTGGGTACTGGTGTAGTAGTCGGCTTGACATCACTTAGCTTGAATCTCTTTAGCATGTCTTGAGTGTATTTGGCTTGATTGATGAAGGTTCCTTCTCTTCTTTTCTTGATATCGAAACCGAGGAAGAACTTCAACTCTCTCATCGAAGACATCTTGAACTTAGAGGTCATGAGAGCGGCAAATTCCTCATTGAAAGCTTTGTTAGGGGAACCAAAGATAATATCATCAACATATAGTTGGCATACAAACAACTCCCTTTTGACCTTCTTAGTAAAAAGAGTGGGATCGATTTGCCCAACCTCAAACCCACGATCTTGTAGCAAGTCGGTAAGGTGGTCATACCACGCCCGTGGGGCTTTCTTAAGGCCATAGAGTGCCTTATCGAGTTGATACACATGATCCGGGAAGTAGGGATCCTCGAACCCGGGGGGTTGTTTGACATAAACCAACTCATTAATAGGACAATTAAGAAAAGTACTCTTCACATCCATTTGTTGTAACTTAAAGTTGTGATGGGAAGCATAAGCAATGAAAAAACGAATGGATTCAAGGCGATCAATGGGAGCAAAGGTTTCACCGTAGTCGATAACCTCGACTTGGGAGTAGCCTTGTGCTACCAATCTTGCCTTGTTGTGAATGATGTTCCCATGAGCATCTTGCTTGTTCTTGAATATCCACTTGGTTCCAATGACGTTGTGGTTCCCCGACGGCCTTGGCACCAATCTCCACACCTTGTTGTACTCGAAGTTGTTGAGTTCTTCATGCATGGCATTGAGCCAATCCGAATCTTCGAGTGCCTCATAGACATTTTGGGGTTCAACACAAGAGAAAAACGCGTGATGTTCACAATAGTTTGCTAATTGTCTACGAGTGCTTACCCCCTTTCTTAGGCTTCCAACCACATTTTCCATGAGATGACCTTTGGTGGTGAGCTTGGAAGCAATCTTCGCGACACGATGCTCTAACTCCTCCTCGGATGTGGAAGGAGGAGGGGTAACTTGATCATATTGAGCGCCGCCTTGAGCTTGTTCTTGGACTTGAACTTTCTCGAGGGTGAGAACTTGACCTTGGGCATCATTTGGTGGTTCACCACCATCTTGAGGTTGATCTTGCCCTTAGTTTTGTTCGAGAGGTTGAGGGCCTTCACTTTTTTCTTCGGAAGCATGTGGGTCTTGAGTAGAGCATTGTTCTTCTCCTTCGGCCACAAGGGGTTCCTCAATGGGTAGGATATGACATATACACATTCGTCTTATGGCTTGGGAGGAATTTTATCACCTACATCACAAGTACCACTTTGCTCCACTTGGGAGCCATTATTCTCGTCAAACTCTACGTTACACGTCTCCTCAATGAGTCCTGTGGACTTGTTGAGGACACGGTAAGCATGAGAGTTTGTAGCATAACCAACAAATATGCCCTCATAAGCTCTAGCCTCAATTTAGACTAGCGAACACCTTTCTTGAGAATGAAACACTTACACCCGAACACCCGAAAGTACTCGAGGTTGGGCTTGTTACTGGTAAGTATCTTGTATGGAGTCTTGTTCAAGCCTTTATGGAGATAGAGCCGATTGGATGCATGACATGCCGCGTTGATGGCTTCGGCCCAAAATTTGTATGGAGACTTGAACTCTGCCATCATGGTCCTTGCCGCATCCATCAACGTCCAGTTCTTCCTCTCCGTGACACCATTTTGTTAAGGGGTATATGGTGCATCATATTGATGCTTGATCCCCTCATCACGAAGAAACTCATCCAAGGTGTAGTTCTTGAACTCGGGGCCGTTGTCACTTCTTATTGTCAAGATCTTTGCATCATGTTGACGTTGAGCTTCATTTGCAAAGTCGATGACGGTTTGTTGAGTCTCACTCTTTCTCTTGAAGAAGTATACCCACGTGTATCTTGAATAACCATCCACAATCACCAAGCAATACTTTCTACCTCCAAGACCATCAAAGGATGGAGGCCCAAGGAGATCCATGTGAAGGAGCTCCAAGGGTCTCTTTGAGTAGATGATAGTCGTGGGAGGGTGAGCCTTCTCATGAAGCTTCCCTTCGATACAAGCACTGCAAGCACGATCTTTGGCAAAACTGACATTTGTTAGTCCACGAACATGGTCCCCCTTGAGAAGACTTTGCAAAGATCTCATATTGACGTGGGCTAAATGACGATGCCAAAGCCATCCCACATCAACTTTAGCCATTAGGCATGTCACGGTCTTAGTGGGTCGCTCCAAAAAGTTAATCACATAAAGACCGTTCTTGACATGCCCAACAAAGGCTACTTTAAGAGTCTTGCTCCACAAGAGGGCCACGATATCAACATCAAATAAAGTGGCAAAACCCATGAGTGCAAGTTGACGAACGGAAAGTAGATTGAAAGCAAGGGAATCAACAAGCATGACTTTCTCGATCGTTAGATCATGAGAAATAACAACCTTGCCGAGACCCAATACCTTAGAAGTCGAGGCATCACCCAACTCGACGTTGGTGGGCATAGAAGGAATCTTGTGCACGTCCACCACCAAGTCCTTTTTTCCGGTCATATGATTCGTTGCTCCACTATCGAGCAACCATGATCCCCCACCGGAAGCAAACACCTACAAGAGATCAATGCTTGGTTTTAGGTACCATTTTGTAATGGGTCCTTTGATGTTAGTACAAGGGTCTTAGGAACACAAATAGACCATTCAATGTACTCATAAGGAGAACCAACAAATTTAGCATAAACATGCCCATCACCAGCACGACACAACACATAAGAAGGGTTAAAGTCGTCGGCTTTGTTGTAAGGGGAGGTATTGCCCTTTTTGACATCACCGCCCTTCACATTGTTCTTCTTCTCCTTAGAAGCACCCTCTCCCTCCTTTACAAAAGTTTTCTTGAGAGGAGGAGGTCGTTTGGCCTTGTCGTTCTTCTTCTTGCTCTTGGACTTGGGTGTGAACCCAACTCCCTCCTTGGTGACAACTTCCTCTTGATTGCTCAAAAGGTCATTGAGGTTCTTCTCACCTTGTATGCATGTAACAAGGCCTTTCTCAAGTTGCTCCTTCAACTTGGCATTCTCCTCCACAAGATGCACATGCTCACAACATGGGTTACTGGCATTTGCATTATCAATTAATACCATATGAGGAAAGGTGGCTTTTTCTTTGGTTAACTTAACTTGGAGTTGATCATGAGACTCTTTGAGGCTAGCATGAGCACCCTTCAAGACCTTGTGGGCCTTGTCGAGTAAATCAAACTCCTCCTTGAGTCTAGCATGGTCAATGCCAAGTTTAGCCTTCTCGAAAGTTAGCACACGAGACACAACAAGAGCATGATCAAGATCTTTCTTTAACTTAGCATGGTCATCGTTGTGTGACTCCTCAAGAGCCAAACGATGTCCACGCTCTTCCACAAGAGAATTAAAGAGATCTGATATCTCATTGGCATAGTCACGACTATGGCCTTCCATCTTAGAGATGGTTTCTTCATGAGCCTTGATCATGTCATTGGCTTCACCAAGTTGTTGCAAGAGAGCAACGAAGTGCTTCTTGGATTTGCCCTTGAGCTTACTCATAAAAGACTCAAATTCATTTACTTCCTCACTAGACCCCTCATGTTCATCAATGCAATCCGTCAAGGAGGGATTAGTAATGATGGTGGTTTTGATGTTGGGGGTTACCTTGTTAGAGGCTTTGGCCATGAGGCACTTAGCGGTGATGTTCTCGTTGGGTGAATCTAAGAGAGACGTTCGGGGAGTTGTAGCAATGGCAACGGATGCCATGGCCTTTGCTTCACTATCTTCATCATCATCGTCATCCTCACAGTATTCTTCTTGAACCACCAACCTCGAGTAGGAGTCTTTTTGGTGAAGTTGTTCTTGTTGGGGAAGGACTTGGCTTTGTCTTTTCGGATGAGCTTGCCACCATTGTCTTCCCGCTTCTCGTAGGGACAATCCACCACAAAATGGCTCACATTGCCACAGTTGTAATAAGTTCTTACTCGTTGCTTGCCCTTAAAGCCACTTGAGTTGTTCTTGTTGAAATTGGGCCTTGAGTTCTTCTTGCTCCAAAATTGCCTTGAAGCAAGAGCCATGTGCTCATGATAATCATATTTTGTATCCTCGGGATTGCCCTCCTCATCTTCCTATTCTTCCTCTTCTTCCACAACGACCTTGGCCTTCAAGGCAAGAGTGGACTTCTTTGTTCTTTGAGAACGGAGCACCGCGTTGTCGGCGGTCTAGTCCAAGATGCTCATTGCAACGAACTCATCCAACACTTCACTTGAGGTCATGGAGTGGAAGTACGGTCTTTGACGAATGATGGAGGACATGGCCTTGTTGTAGGGCATCATGGCCTTGAGGAACTTGCGCTTGATCCAATTGTCATCCGTGTCCTTGCTCCCATGATCTCAGAGTGAGACCGCGAGTTTGGTTACTCTTCGAAAGAGCTCACGAGGTTCTTCATCTTCTTTCATTGCAAACTCACCGGCTTCATCTTGCACCACTTCATAGTTGGAGTGTTGAATGCTTGCACTTCCCTGATAGAGAGACACAACTCAATGCCATGCGTCTTTGGCCATGGCATAGGGTCGAAGATGAGGGAGATCTTCGGGGAGGATAGCATCTTGGATGATGAAGAGAGCATTCTCATTGAATTGATTATCCACGGCTTCTCTAGGAGTGAAGTTGCTTCGGTCATGTGGATAGAAACCTTCTTCAATGATTCTCCAAAGGTTAGTATTCACATGATTTAAATGCCGCTTGAAGCGATACACCCAAGAATCAAAATCCTCATTTTTCACAATCTTAGGAGGAGGGCCGGCATGATTTAAATGAGTAGAGGGAATCGGTCCTCCATAAATTGGAGGTTCCACATGGGCAAAGATGCCGGTGCCATTTCTACCACTAGTAGAAGGACCCTTTTCACTATTAGCTTCCCCCTTATCGGAGTTAGCATCCGTCACCTTGTTAGTGGGATCACCCACTTTCATCAGCGAGGTAGATAGTTTAAGTCCTTCTAAGAATTTATTAAACATGCTTTCAACCTCGGATATCATGGAGGTTTTCAATGTGTCCAAAGCCACATTGAATTCCTCACGGGACACCGTGGTTCCCCCATCAGCCGTAGACGAGGTAGGATTCACACCGGAGTGCTCCTCCACACCGGCTGCGGTGTCAATCATACTCTTCGGATGGCAAATTCCTTAATAAAGAGATGAGGCTCTGATACCAATTGAAAGGATCGATATAGTTGACTAGAGGGGGGGGGGTGAATAGGCAACTAACACTTTTTAATATTTTCTTTACCAATTTAAACTTTGCATCAAAGAAGGTTGTCTAGATATGCAACTATGTGAGCAACCTATATGATGCAATAACAACTAGCACATAAGCAAGAAAGAAACAACACTAATAAGCTTGCACAAGTAAAGGTACGAGATAACCAAGAGTGGAGCCGGTGGAGACGAGGATGTGTTCCCAAAGTTCCTTCCTTTTAAGGGGAAGTGCGTCTCCGTTAGAGCAGTGTGGAGGCACAATGCTCCCAAGAAGCCACTAGGGCCACCGTATTCTCCTCACACCCTCACACAATGCAAAGATGCCATGATTCCACTATTGCAGCCCTTGAAGGCGGCGACCGAACCTTTACAAACAAGGTTGGGGCAATCTCCACAACTTAATTGGAGGCTCCCAACGACACCACGAAGCTTCACAACAATGGACTATGGCTCCAAGGTGACCTCAACCGTCTAGGGTGCTCAAACACCCAAGAGTAATAAGATCCGCTAGGGATTAGTGTGGGGAATCAAATTTCTCCTCGTGGAAGTGTAGATCGGGGCATTCTCAACCAATCCCGAGCAAATAAACAAGTTTGATTGGCTACGGAGAGAGATCGGGAAAAAATGGAGCTTGGAGCAACAATGGAGCTTAGGGATGGAAGAGGTAAGTCTTCTTGGAGAAGAAGACCCCCTTATATATGTTGGAAATATGCCCTCGAGGCAATAATAAAAGGATTATTATTATATTTCCTTGTTCATGATAATTGTCTTTTATTCATGCTATAATTGTATTATCCGGAAATCGTAATACACGTGTGAATACATAGACCTCAATACGTCCCTAGTAAGCCTCTAGTTGACTAGCTCGTTGGTCAACAGATAGTCATGGTTTCCTGACTATGGACATTAGATGTCATTGACAATGAGATCACGTCATTAGGAGAATGACGTGATGGACAAGAGCCAATCCTAAGCATAGCACAAGATCGTGTAGTTCGTTTTGCTAGAGCTTTTCCAATGTCAAGTATCTTTTCCTTAGACCATGAGATCATGTAACTCCCGGATACCGTAGGAGTGCTTTGGGTGTAATAAACGTCACAACGTAACTGGTTGACTATAAAGGTGCACTACAGGTATCTCCGAAAGTGTCTGTTGGGTTGACACGGATCGAGACTATGATTTGTCACTCCGGATAACGAAGAGGTATCACTGGGCCCACTCGGTAGTGCATCATCATAATGAGCTCAAAGTGACCAAGTGTCTGGTCACGGGATCATGCATTACGGTACGAGTAAAGTGACTTGCCGGTAACGAGACTGAACGAGGTATTGGGATACCAACGATCGAGTCTCGGGCAAGTAACATACCGTCTGACAAAGGGAATAGTATACGGGGTTGCTTGAACCCTCGACATCGTGTTTCATCCGATGAGATCATCGAGGAGTATGTGGGAACCAACATGGGTATCCAGATCCCGCTGTTGGGTATTGACCGGAGAGCCGTCTCGGTCATGTCTGCATGTCTCCCGAACCCGTAGGGTCTACACACTTAAGGTTCGGTGACGCTAGGGTTGTACGAATATGAGTATGCAGCAAACCGAATGTTGTTCGGAGTCCCAGATGATATCCCGGACGTCACGAGGAGTTCCGGAATGGTCCAGAGGTAAAGAAAACTATATAGGAAGTGCTATTTCGGCCATCGGGAAAGTTTCGGGGTCACCCGGTATTGTACCGGGACCACCGGAAGGGTCCCGGGGGTCCACCGGGTGGGGCCACCTATCCCGGAGGGCCCCGTGGGCTGAAGTGGGAGGGGAACCAGCCCCTAGTGGGCTGGTGTGCCTCCCCTTGTGCCCCCCGCGCCTAGGGTTGGAAACCCTAGGTGGGGGGGAGGGCGCACCACTTGCCATGGGGGGCACTCCACCCCCCTTGGCCGCCGCCCCCCTTGGGAGATTGATCTGCCAGGGCCGGCACCCCCCCTGGGGGCCTATATAAAGGAGGGGGGAGGGAGGGCAGCCGCACCCAAGTCTTGGCGCCTCCCTCCCCCTGCTACACCTCGTCCTCCTCCCACAGCAGCTTGGCGAAGCCCTGCCGGAGTTCTGCTGCATCCACCACCACACCGTCGTGCTGCTGGATCATCATCAACCTCTCCTTCCCCTTGCTGGATCAAGACGGAGGAGACGTCACGCTGACTGTATGTGTGTTGAACGCGGAGGTGCCGTCCGTTCGGTGCTAGGATCTCCGGTGATAGGATCACGACGAGAACGACTACTTCAACCCCGTACTTTTGAACGCTTCCGCACGCGATCTAGAAAGTGGTATGTAGATGCAATCTCTCTCCCATGACTCGTTGCTTAGATGAACTCAGAGATGGATCTTGGTGAAACCGTAGGAAATTTTTTAGTTTTCTGCAACGTTCCCCAACAGTGGCATCATGAGCTAGGTTTATGCGTAGTTCTCTATTGCACGAGTAGAACACAATTTTGTTGTGGGCGTAGATCTTGTCAACTTGCTTGCCGCTACTAGTCTTTTCTTGCTTCAGCGTATTGTGGGATGAAGCGGCCCGGACCGACCTTACACGTACGCTTACGTGAGACAGGTTCCACCGACTGACATGCACTAGTTGCATAAGGTGGCTAGCGGGTGTCTGTCTCTCCTACTTTAGTTGGAGCGAATTAGATGAAAAGGGTCCTTATGAAGGGTAAATAGAAGTTGACAAAATCACGTTGTGGTTATTCGTAGGTAAGAAAACGTTCTTGCTAGAACCCAATTGCAGCCACATAAAAGATGCAACAACAATTAGAGGACGTCTAACTTGTTTTTTTGCAGCAATTGTCATGTGATGTGATATGGCCAGAAGTTGTGATGAATGATGAATGATATATTGTGATGTATGAGATCATGTTCTTGTAATAGGAATCACGACTTGCATGTCGATGAGTATGACAACCGGCAGGAGCCATAGGAGTTGTCTTTATTTTTTGTATGACCTAGGTGTCATTGAAGAACGCCATGTAAATTACTTTACTTTATTGCTAAACGCGTTAGCCATAGAAGTAGAAGTAGTTGTTGGCGTGACAACTTCATGAAGACACAATGATGGAGATCATGGTGTCATGCCGGTGACGAAGATGATCATGGAGCCCCGAAGATGGAGATCGAAGGAGCTATATGATATTGGCCATATCATGTCACTACTATATAATTGCATGTGATGTTTATTATGTTTTATGCATCTTGTTTACTTAGAACGGCGGTAGTAAATAAGATGATCCCTTATAATAATTTCAAGAAAGTGTTCCCCCTAACTGTGCACCGTTGCTAAAGTTCGTCGTTTCGAAGCACCACGTGATGATCGGGTGTGATAGATCCTTACGTTCACTTACAACGGGTGTAAGACAGATTTACACATGCAAAACACTTAGGGTTAACTTGACGAGCCTAGCATGTACAGACATGGCCTCGGAACACAGAGACCGAAAGGTCGAACATGAGTCGTATGGAAGATACGATCAACATGGAGATGTTCACCGATGATGACTAGTCCGTCTCACGTGATGATCGGACACGGCCTAGTCGACTCGGATCGTGTAACACTTAGATGACTAGAGGGATGTCTAATCTGAGTGGGAGTTCATTAAATAATTTGATTAGATGAACTTAATTATCATGAACTTAGTCTAAAACTTTTGCAAAATATGGCTTGTAGATCAAATGGCCAACGCTCATGTCAACATGAACTTCAACGCGTTCCTAGAGAAAACCAAGCTGAAAGATGATGGCAACAACTATTCGGACTGGGTCCAGAACCTGAGGATCATCCTCATAGCAGCCAAGAAATATTATGTCCTAGAAGCACCGCTAGGTGAAGCACCCATCCCAGAGAACCAAGACATTATGAATGCTTGGCAATCACGTGCTGATGATTACTCCCTCGTTCAGTGCGGCATGCTTTACAGCTTAGAACCGGGGCTCCAAAAGCGTTTTGAGAAGCACGGAGCATATGAGATGTTCGAGGAGCTGAAAATGGTTTTCCAAGCTCATGCCCGGGTCGAGAGATATGAAGTCTCCGACAAGTTCTATAGTTGTAAGATGGAGGAAAACAGTTCTGTCAGTGAGCACATACTCAAAATGTCTGGGTTGCACAACCGCCTGTCCGAGCTGGAGATCAACCTCCCAGACGAGGCGGTCATTGACAGAATCCTTCAGTCGCTCCCACCAAGCTACAAGAGCTTTGTGTTGAACTACAATATGCAGGGGATGGTGAAGACCATTCCTGAAGTATTCTCAATGCTGAAGTCAGCAGAGGTTGAAATCAAGAAAGAACATCAAGTGTTGATGGTCAATAAGACCACTAAGTTCAAGAAGGGCAAGGGTAAGAAGAACTTCAAGAAGGACGGCAAAGATGTTGCCGCGCCCGGTAAGCCAGCTGCCGGGAAGAAGTCAAAGAATGGACCCAAGCCTGAGACTGAGTGATTTTATTGCAAGGGGAAGGGTCACTGGAAGCGGAACTGCCCCAAATACTTAGCGGACAAGAAGGCCGGCAACACTAAAGGTATATTTGATATACATGTAATTGATGTGTACCTTACCAGTACTAGTAGTAACTCCTGGGTATTTGATACCGGTGCCGTTGCTCACATTTGTAACTCACAGCAGGAGCTGCGGAATAAGCGGAGACTGGCGAAGGACAAGGTGACAATGCGCATCGGGAATGGTTCCAAGGTCGATGTGATCGCCGTCGGCACGCTACCTCTACATTTACCTACGGGATTAGTTTTGAACCTCAATAATTGTTATTTAGTGCCAAGTTTGAGCATGAACATTGTATCTGGATCTCGTTTGATACGAGATGGCTACTCATTTAAATCCGAGAATAATGGTTGTTCTATTTATATGAGAGATATGTTTTATGGTCATGCCCCGATGGTCAATGGTTTATTCTTAATGAATCTCGAACGTAATGTTACACATATTCATAGCGTGAATATCAAAAGTTGTAAAGTTGATAACGATAGTCCCACATACTTGTGGCACTGCCGCCTTGGTCACGTTGGTGTCAAGCGCATGAAGAAGCTCCATGCTGATGGACTTTTAGAGTCTCTCGATTATGAATCATTTGACACATGCGAACCATGCCTCATGGGCAAAATGACCAAGACTCCGTTCTCCGGAACAATGGAGCGAGCAACCAACTTATTGGAAATCATACATACTGATGTGTGCGGTCCAATGAGCGTTAAGGCTCGCGGAGGATATCGTTATGTTCTCACTCTCACTGATGACTTGAGTAGATATGGGTATGTCTACTTGATGAAACACAAGTCTGAGACCTTTGAAAAGTTCAAGGAATTTCAGAATGAAGTAGAGAATCAACGTGACCGAAAGATAAAGTTCTTACGATCGGATCATGGAGGAGAATATTTAAGTCACGAATTTGGTACACACTTAAGAAAATGTGGAATTGTTTCACAACTCACGCCGCCTGGAACACCTCAGCGTAGCGGTGTGTCCGAACGTCGTAATCGCACTCTATTGGAGATGGTGCGATCTATGATGTCTCTTACCGATTTACCGCTATCATTTTTGGGATACGCTCTAGAGACAGCTACATTCACTTTAAATAGGGCACCATCTAAATCCATTGAGACGACACCGTATGAATTATGGTTTGGGAAGAAACCTAAGCTGTCGTCTCTGAAAGTTTGGGGATGCGATGCTTATGTCAAGAAACTTCAACCTGAAAAGCTCGAACCCAAGTCGGAAAAATGCGTCTTCATAGGATACCCTAAGGAAACCATTGGGTATACCTTCTACTTAAGATCCGAGGGAAAGATCTTTGTTGCCAAGAACGGATCCTTTCTGGAAAAAGAGTTTCTCTCGAAAGGAGTAAGTGGGAGGAAAGTAGAACTCGATGAAGTACTACCTCTTGAACCGGAAAGTAGTGCAGCTCAGGAAAACGTTCCCGTGGTGCCTACACCGAATGGAGAGGAAATTAATGATGATGATCAAGGTACTTCTGATCAAGTTGCTACTGAACTTCGTAGGTCCACAAGGACACATTCCACACTAGAGTGGTATGGCAACCCTGTCCTGGAAATCATGTTGTTAGACAACGGTGAACCTTTGAACTATGAAGAAGCGATGGCGGGCCCAGATTCCAACAAATGGCTAGAAGCCATGAAATCCGAGATAGAATCCATGTATGAAAACAAAGTATGGACTTTGACTGAATCCATGTATGAAAACAAATTATGGACTTTGACTGACTTGCCCGATGATCGGCGAGCGATAGAAAACAAATGGATCTTTAAGAAGAAGACGGACGCGGATGGTAATGTAACCATCTATAAAGCTCGACTTGTCGCTAAGGGTTATCGGCAAGTTCAAGGGATTGACTACGATGAGACTTTCTCTCCCGTAGCAAAGCTTAAGTCCGTCCGAATCATGTTAGCAATTGCCGCATACTATGATTATGAGATATGGCAGATGGACGTCAAAACGGCATTCCTTAACGGGCATCTTAAGGAAGAACTGTATGTGTTGCAGCCGGAGGGTTTTGTCGATCCTAAGAATGCTAACACAGTATGCAAGCTCCAGCGATCCATTTATGGGCTGGTGCAAGCATCTCGGAGTTGGAGCATTCGCTTTGATGAGATGATCAAAGCGTTTGGGTTTATGCAGACTTATGGAGAAGCATGCGTTTACAAGAAAGTGAGTGGGAGCTCTGTAGCATTTCTCATATTATATGTAGATGACATACTTTTGATGGGAAATGATATAGAATTCTTGGACAACATTAAGGCCTACTTGAATAAGTGTTTTTCAATGAAGGACCTTGGAGAAGCTGCATATATATTAGGCATCAAGATCTATAGGGATAGATCGAGACGCCTCATAGGTCTTTCACAAAGCACATACCTTGATAAGATTTTGAAGAAGTTCAAAATGGACCAGTCCAAGAAAGGGTTCTTGCCTGTTCTGCAAGGTGTGAGATTGAGATCGGCTCAATGCCCGACCACGGCAAAAGATAAAGAAGAGATGAGCGTCATCCCCTATGCCTCAGCCATAGGATCTATTATGTATGCCATGCTGTGTACCAGACCTGATGTAAACCTTGCCGTGAGTTTGGTAGGAAGGTACCAAAGTAATCCCGGCAAGGAACACTGGACAACGGTCAAGAATATCCTGAAGTACCTAAAAAGGATAAAGGACATGTTTCTCGTTTATGGAGGTGACGAAGAGCTCGTCATAAAGGGTTACATCGACGCTAGCTTCGACACAGATCTGGATGACTCTAAGTCACAAACCGGATACGTGTATATGTTGAATGGTGGAGAAGTAAGCTGGTGCAGCTGCAAGCAGAGCGTCGTGGCGGGATCTACATGTGAAGCGGAGTACATGGCAGCCTCGGAGGCAGCGCATGAAGCAATATGGGTGAAGGAGTTCATCACCGACCTAGGAGTCATACCCAATGCGTCGGGGCCGATCAAACTCTTCTGTGACAACACTGGAGCTATTGCCCTTTCCAAGGACCCCAGGTTTCACAACAAGACCAGGCACATCAAGCATCGTTTCAACTCCGTCCGTGAAAATGTTCAAGATGGAGACATAGAAATTTGCAAAGTGCATACGGATCTGAATGTCGCAGATCCGTTGACTAAACCTCTTCCGCGAGCAAAACATGATCAGCACCAGAACTCTATGGGTGTTTGATTCATCACAATGTAACTAGATTATTGACTCTAGTGCAAGTGGGAGACTGTTGGAAATATGCCCTAGAGGCAATAATAAAAGGATTATTATTATATTTCCTTGTTCATGATAATTGTCTTTTATTCATGCTATAATTGTATTATCCGGAAATCGTAATACACGTGTGAATACATAGACCACAATACGTCCCTAGTAAGCCTCTAGTTGACTAGCTCGTTGGTCAACAGATCGTCATGGTTTCCTGACTATGGACATTAGATGTCATTGACAATGAGATCACGTCATTAGGAGAATGACGTGATGGACAAGACCCAATCCTAAGCATAGCACAAGATCGTGTAGTTCGTTTGGCTAGAGCTTTTCCAATGTCAAGTATCTTTTCCTTAGACCATGAGATCGTGTAACTCCCGGATACCGTAGGAGTGCTTTGGGTGTACCAAACGTCACAACGTAACTGGGTGACTATAAAGGTGCACTACAGGTATCTCCGAAAGTGTTTGTTGGGTTGACACGGATCGAGACTGGGATTTGTCACTCCGGATAACAGAGAGGTATCACTGGGCCCACTCGGTAGTGCATCATCATAATGAGCTCAAAGTGACCAAGTGTCTGGTCACGGGATCATGCATTACGGTACGAGTAAAGTGACTTGCCGGTAACGAGACTGAATGAGGTATTGGGATACCGACGATCGAGTCTCGGGCAAGTAACATACCGTCTGACAAAGGGAATAGTATACGGGGTTGCTTGAACCCTCGACATCGTGTTTCATCCAATGAGATCATCGAGGAGTATGTGGGAACCAACATGGGTATCCAGATCCCGCTGTTGGTTATTGACCGGAGAGCCGTCTCGGTCATGTCTGCATGTCTCCCGAACTCGTAGGGTCTACACACTTAAGGTTCGGTGACGCTAGGGTTGTATGAATATGAGTATGCAGCAAACCGAATGTTGTTCGGAGTCCCTGATGAGATCCCGGACGTCACGAGGAGTTCCGGAATGGTCCGGAGGTAAAGAAAACTATATAGGAAGTGCTATTTCGGCCATCGGGAAAGTTTCGGGGTCACCCGGTATTGTACCGGGACCACCGGAAGGGTCCCGGGGGTCCACCGGGTGGGGCCACCTATCCCGGAGGGCCCCATGGGCTGAAGTGGGAGGGGAACCAGCCCCTAGTGGGCTTGTGCGCCCCCCCTTGGGCTCCCCTGCGCCTAGGGTTGGAAACCCTAGGTGGGGGGCGGGGCGCACCACTTGCCTTGGGGGGCACTCCACCCCCCTTGGCCGCCGCCCCCCCTTGGGAGATTGATCTCCCAGGGCCGGCGCCCCCCCTGGGGGCCTATATAAAGGAGGGGGGAGGGAGGGCAGCCGCACCCAAGTCTTGGCGCCTCCCTCCCCCTGCTACACCTCGTCCTCCTCCCGAAGCAGCTTGGCGAAGCCCTACCGGAGTTCTGCTGCATCCACCACCACGCCGTCGTGCTGCTGGATCATCATCAACCTCTCCTTCCCCTTGATGGATCAAGACGGAGGAGACGTCACGTTGACCGTACTTGTGTTGAACGCGGAGGTGCCGTCCGTTCGGCGCTAGGATCTCCGGTGAAAGGATCACGACGAGAACGACTACTTCAACCCCGTACTTTTGAACGCTTCCGCACGCGATCTACAAAGTGGTATGTAGATGCAATCTCTCTCCCATGACTCGTTGCTTAGATGAACTCATAGATGGATCTTGGTGAAACCGGAGGAAAATTATTAATTTTCTGCAACGTTCCCCAACAATATAGTGGGGGGACAATTCCAACCGTTACCCACCACTCAGCCCGCGACCCGCGATACTACCGCACCATAGGAGCGGTACTACCGCACGGGCCTACGATACTACCGCGGTGGACCGTGGTACTACCGTGGGCGCGGCAGAGCCTGGACCTGAACAGAAGAGCATAGACAAGGCACGGTAGAACCGCATGCGCGGTACTACCGCGGCCCTATGCAGTACTACCGCAGGGCAACCACAGGCCAGGCACGATAGGCATATATGTAAAGAATTACATCTGTGACTACCTCCGCTGAGATATTATCGAGCGAAAATCCGACACGGTACTACCGCGAACCAGGGGTGCGGTACTTTCGTGAAGGGTGCGGATGTAAAAAATTACATCCGCCCCTACCTCCGCTCCTACTGCTGTACCTGGCCAGGTGACACGGTACTACCGCACCGCAGCACGGTACTACCGCGTAGGGCGCGGATGTAAAAAATTACATCCGCCCCTACTACCGCTTGAGCAGCGGCGCCAGGCCAGATCTCACGGTACTACCGCTTAGGAGGAGCGGTACTACCATGGAAGCCTACGGTACTACCGTGCCGGAGCCTGGTACTACCGCTGGCTCCTGCGGTAGTACCGCTCAGAGGAGCAGTACTACCGCCAACATGAGAAAAGCAACTCGGAGTCCTTCATTTCGCAGATACAAGGTGAGACGGAGGAAACTCCAAAGAGCCAAAGGAAAGGCGGTGCAAAAGGGGATGTGTACGTGAGATTCCAACCAAACCTTTCCAAAGCGGACCCCCTCTCAATAGTATGGCTTTCCTATGACTCAACTCCACCGAAAAAGAACCGTAGAGAAACGCCATCTTCAATAATCTTCGAGGGCATCAAATTGTCTTGTGTTTAGTCATGATATATCTGAAAAGCTCAATACACACGATTAGTCCGCAAAAGCATTGTCATCAATCACCAAAACTACTAAGGGACAAGAATGCCCTTACAACGTCGTCAACATTCAAAAGCGTTGTGATTGTCTGAGCACGACGAGGGTGTGAAGGAGAAGAAATGGCAACAAATAATGGGATGCCATGTGTTGAAAGAAAGGACGTGGAATTATTGGGGTCTTCACTGATGGTTCTTGAGTAAGAGGAGTGTGGTATGTTTTTCTTCCGTTGCAACCCACAGACTCTTTTGCTAGTATGATTTATAGACGGAGCGAGTATTCGATGAGTGCATGTTGGAATGTAGGATTGTGAATCTTAGGCACTAGATCAGGTAAACCAAAACTACAAATATCCAAACTAAGAAGTTAATTTGAGCTCAAATTGCATATAAATTAAATAACCTCCCACGTAATTACTCCCAAACTAAATCCCACAAAGCACTATACTTATAGAGCATTGAATGAGCTAATCTAGCAATTAGAGATGAAAAGACAAAGTTGCTAACCTTTGTGAACACTTGGATAGATGGCGTGCCTTCAAATCTTGACAAATCTTTGGCAAAAATGGAGGTGAGCTCGACCAAGGGGAAGAACAAAGGAGAGGAAGGGGAAAAACAGAGAGAATGGGCTCGGGCTGGAAGAAGGGTTTATATAGGGACATCTTTAGTCCTAGTTTGTATAACAAACCCGGACTAAAGGTCCACCTATAGTCCCGGTTTGAGATACAAACCGAGACTAAAGGGGCTCGTGGGGGCCCCATACTGAGACCAGCCTGCCAACACCTCTTTAGTCTCGGTTTGTATCTCAAACCGGGACTATTGGTCCCATATGAACCGGGACTAATGACTAGACTTTTGAACTGGAACTAATGTTACCTTTAGTCCGGGTTCAAAACATAGCTGGGACTAATGCTATGGACGAAAAGACTGTTTTCTACTAGTTGAGGGTGGAAATTTAAGAATAAATAAGTTTTAAGCAAACTTGTTTAGTCGTCTTTTTCAAACTATGTTTCATTTGTATGATAGAATTTTAATATGGGTTTAAATAAATTGGATCTTGGCGGAGGCTTCCCGGATTCCCGGTTTGTTATACAAACCAGGACTAAAGGGGCTCGTGGGGGCCCCAGATTGAGACCAGCCTGCCAACACCCCTTTAGTCTCGTTTTGCATCTCAAACTAGGACTATTGGTCCCATATGAACCGGGACTAATGACTAGCCTTTTGAACTGGAACTAATGTTACATTTAGTCCGGGTTCAAAACACGGTAGGGACTAATGCTATGAATGAAAGGCTTGTTTTCTACTAGTGTACCTAACCAAAGTTACTAACGAGACATGAAAACTGAGAGAAGAAGTGCCTACACTCTTGTAGGATGTGTGCATGTACACACCAAGATGAGCATGTGTTTGTGTATGAATAATTTTATGTACGGATACCTATTTATTAATGTGTCATATGCAACATGCCCATAAAAAAGGAGCACTAGTAGGAAAAGGGCCATACGAACTGGTTCCTGAGGGCCATTGGTCCCGGTTCCCGAACCGGGACTAAAGGGTCGTCACTAAAGCCCTGTCCCTTTAGTCCCAGTTCGCCCAGGAACCGGGACAGATGGGGGCTCCATGTGGCCGCTGCCGCTTGCCCAGGCAGGGGGCCTTTTTTCCCGATTGGTGCCACCAACCGGGACCAAAAGGCTTCCGCGCGTCACCATTTCAGGGGTTGGGTTTTTTTGTTTTTTTCTAAGGGGGGGGGGGGGGTTGGGGGTTTAGTAGGGTTAATTTAGGGGTTTCATATATTGTATTAGCTAGCTAATAGAGAGAAGTGTCCGGAAACTCACCCTTCCATGAAACGGAGCCTGGCGTGCCTCGTCTCCGTCCAGGGTGCTCAGGATTCCCAAGGGCCATTGTGAGCTCATCCTTCTCTCTATATGGAACAAACCCCCCTTCCTGCGCTGCGGCGATATAGTCCCGAAGCTTCGTGATGAGTATTCGCAGTTGCTCGCTCGTCCAAACGCACTTCCCTGTTACAGGGTCCAAGGTTGTGCCAACCCTGAAGAACCAAGTCCTTGGACGGTCTGGCCAGTTCAATGTCTCTGGTTCAACCCCTTTAGCAAGCAGGACGTTCTCAGCCTTGGCCCATAATGGCCGGGCTTTGAGGTAGCCACCTGACCCTGTGTGATGGTGATGCTCCTTCTTCGCAGCATTTATCTTGTTTGTCGCTGACATCTTCTTACTCCTCTCTGATGTCTTGTTAGCCACAAATGCGTCCCATTGTTCTTTGAGCTTCTCATACCGGCCGATGAATTCTGGTGTCTTTTTTTGTTCGACAAACTTTGCTTTCAGCTCATTCTTCCACCTCCTGAATAGATCTGTCATCTTCTTGAGAGCACAGGACTTGATCAATGGCTCTATAACTAGATTCTCCAGATCCTCCTCTTCCGGTAGGGTGAAATTTACCTTCAGCGCATTCCAAAGATCCTCTTTCTGTGCATCTTCGACAAAGGAAACTTGAAGCTCTTCTTTCTTAGGCTGGTTCCATAGCTCGATGTTGATTGGGATCATGTCCCTAACAAGAACCTCGCATTGAGCAGTAAATGCATCCTTGGTCCGAAGGGGTTCAATCGGTTGGCCATAGCGTGCGATTGCTATGATCGTGAACCTTTCATCCGAGCGCAACTTTTTCTTCGGGGCTCATCTCTTTACCGAAGTTGTGCTCGATCCGGAGGGCTAGAAATAAGAAGAAAGATGAGAGTTAACATATGTAGATACCCAAACAATGAATGCATCGATTAGCTAGTTAGCACATGCTTAATTCATATATATACCTGGCTGGACTCTGTTCGATCACCGGAGCCGTTATCATGGTCTCCTTCTTGCATCGGCATTCGGTCACCGGAGCCATCATAATCACGACCTTCCTCCTCCATTGTTCGATAACCGTAGCCTGCTTCACCCTCTCCAGTTTTGTTGAGATACAACATGACATCACTTCCGCCTGCGATTATGTCCCCCGACACCCGTTCTGCTTCCTCGTCTCGGCCGTGCTCCATAGTTTCTGCAAATATTACAACATGGAAATTATTATACAAACATGACAGATGGATATATTAGTGGCGAACATAGACCTAGCTAGCTAATCACAACAAGGAATTATATTAAATTATATTAATTTGTGGCCTCGGCGCTTCTCTAGGGTTTGGGGTGGCCTCGGCAACGCTTCAATGGTTCGGGCTGGCCTCGACGACAACACTCTTTTAACTTGGTAAATTTGGGTGGCCTCGACAACGCTTCTAGGGTCTAGTGTCAAATGATTCAACAAAACCATGTCTTCATCATTAGGCGAAAGTAACAGGCGCAAGATGGTACGACCCTCTCGACCCCTCGGCGATCCTCGACCCCTCAACAACCCTCGTCCATCGAACCCTCAGCCCCTCGATGACCCTCGACCCTCGAAAACCTAGAACCCTCGATCCCTTGAGGACCCTCGACCCTCGAACCCTCGAACCCTCGACCCTAGAACCCTAGAAACCCCGACCCCATCCCCCCTCCTGATGTCGAAGTTATCGGGGAGGGGGTATATCGACCCCCCCTCATGTCGAAGTTATCGGGGAGGTGGTATATCGACAATGACATACCCGATAAAAAATAAGAAGAGGAAGAAGAAAAGAAAGAGGAGAAGAAGAAAGGAATAGAGGAGAAGATCGAAGAAGAAAAAAGAAGAAAAAAAGGAGAAGAAGAAAGGAATAGAGGTGAAAAAAATAGAAATTACTCTATTTTTTCTTCTTCTCTTCTATTCCTTTCTTTTTCTCCTCTCTTTTTTCCTTTTTTTCTCTTCTTATTTTTTTCTCCTCTTCTTCCTCTCCTCTTCTTCTCCTTTCTTCTTCTCCTTCTTCCTCTTCCTAATTATTTTCCTTTTTCCCCTCCTTCTTTTTCTTCTTGTTCCTCTTTTCTTCCTTTTCCTTATTTTACTTTTTCCTCTACACTAACCTATGCACTAACCTAAAATCGATATCTACTAATTAACAGCCTAAATAAAAAAATCAATACATATATGAAAAAAAACATCATATGAAAAAACATCGTATGCACAAAAAACATCATATGGACCCCCATCCCCGCCTCATGTCGAAGTTATCGGGGAGGAGGTATATCGCAACCCCTACCACCCCTCATGTCGAAGTTATCGGGGAGGGGGTATATCGACCCCCCCTCATGTCGAAGTTATCGGGGAGGGGGTATATCGACAACGACATACCCCCCCTCTTTTTCTTCTTCTTTTCTTCTTCTTATTTATTTCTCCTCTAAAATGTAAGTTTTGCCTATATAAAACCTTTTGTTCTTCTTTCTTCTTCCTTCTCTTCCTTCTTCCTTCTTCCTAAATATATAAAACTTTTCTAAGAATGAAACTAACCTAAAATGCACTAAATCAGAGAACATACATAGATGAAACTTTTCTAAAAATCTAACTTTTGCATATATGAACATATATACACAGAGAACATATACATATATATACATTTTTATAATAATGAAAAAATGAGAGGAAGGCCGGCGGCCGGACCGAAGGCAGCGGCGTGTGGTCGGGGCGATGACGACGGGGTCGGGGAAGGGGCCACGCGCACGGCAACGGCGACGAGGTCGGGGAAGGGGCGGCGCGCGTGGCGACGGCGACGGGGTCGGGGCAGGGGCGGCGCACGCGGCGACAACGACGGTGCCGGGGCCTGCAGGGGCGGTGCACGCGGCGACGACGACGGCAACGGTGTCGGGGAAGGGGCTCGAGGGCGTCGGCAATGGCGACAGCGAGGTGGACCAGCCTGACGGTGTCGATGCAGGGCTCGGCAGCGATGGCGACGAGGAGAAGGAGGCGTCGGGACAGAGAAGAAACAGATGGATTTTGGCGAAAATGCTAAGTCTTGCTTATATAGCCAGAGCATTGGTCCTGGTTCGTGGCACCAACCGGGACCAATGCCCCCCTTTAGTCCCGGTTGGTGCCACCAACCGGGACCAAAATCTCTTTTCAGCAGCCGTTTCAGCAGCCTAAAGGGCGGGAAGCAGAGGCCTTTCCTCCCGATTGGTGGCACCAACCGGGACTAAAGGTAGGCATTGGTCCCGGTTGGTGCGTCGAACCGGGACTAAAAGTATGCATTGGTCCCGGTTGTGCCACCAACCGGGACCAAAGGCCTCGTGCTGCCCGTGTCCAAAAGTTTAGTCCCACCTCGCTAGTTGAGAGGGGTGCGTAGTGGTTTATAAGCCCCACTGCCGCACCCCTCTCGAGCTCCTCTCCAATGCAGGCTTACGGGCCTAATCTTTATCATGCAGTGCCTGTGGGCGTACCAGGCCTGCTGCGTGCCTGAATCCTGGCCCATGGGTAGGTTTCTAGTCGTATTCAGGCCGTGGTGGCCCAGTAGCTGGTACTTTATTTATTTAATTTTGTTTATACTTACTGCAAAATACTTACTAGTTTTTCATGTAATTCTTTTTGCTTTTAGGTAATAAAAATTATAAACTTTCTGTTAGTGCCATTTGTTTTCCAATTTGAATAGTTTAAATTTGATTTTTCTTAAATTTGTGTAAACCACTAGTTTTTAAATAACTTTACTATAAAAATAGATTATTGAGTGATTCTTTTTCCTGCTATTTAATATTACTGTGCTTTATCATTATATTCAAAAACATATTTTGTTATTTTAGTTTCTAACAAAAAAATTCTTTATTTTTGCTATTAAAGTTTCTAACAAAAATTTTCTTTATGAAAAATCTTTTTTCTTTTAATTTTTTGAAAATTCTTTGTTTTTAATTATTTACTAAAGTTTATTTTGTTTCTACTTATATATTTTCTTTTTTTTGCTTTTTTATTTATTTGATGAAAATTCTTTCTTTTTTGCTTTTTTATTTTATTTTGTTTCTACTTACTGTTGCTATTTTTATTTATTTTATTGAAATTTGTTTATTTTACTTTATTAAAGTTTATTTTGTTTCTACTTATTTATTTTCTTTTTTATTTGTTTTATGAAAATTCTTTTTGCTTTTAATGTTTTACACACAAAAGCCCTATCCCCTGGCCGGTTCATTGGTCCCGATTCATGCCTTTGAACCCGGTTCAGGGCACCAACCGGGGCCAATGATGGTGGTCCAGGAGCGAGGCCCATTGGTCCCAGTTCGTCCCACCAACCGGGACCAAAGGGGCCAGACGAACCGGGACCAATGCCCCCATGAGGCCCGGCAGGCCCCTGGCCTCACGAACCGGGACCAATGGGTCCCGATTCGTAGCCGAATCGGGACTAATGGGCTTACCTGACCCGAACGTATGCCCTGTTTTTTACTAGTGGAATCCGATCAAGTTGCATATCTGCGCTCGGATTGCTCATGCTTACTTGCATGCTATTTACATGCACCACGATGATCGACAGTCAGTGGATCCGCGCTACTTGGTTGACCAATCAAAAGTTTTATGAGTTTGTGCACGATGTGGTGGTCCTTTGCCCAGTATTTGCCTACGCCTATGAGGTTGTATGTAACCTATTAAGAACTTGGTGTTTATTTGATCGCAAAGAGAACAATTTGTAGAGGAAACTTGAGGGTGGTGCCAGAGCGTAGGCCATATATGAAATTGGGGTGAAACGTCCGATCGATCGGCCGTAGGTACCAAGCCAACACGACAGTGGCTCGGGACTAATGCTATGGACGAAAGGCATGTTTTCTACTAATGTACCTAACAAAAGTTACTAATGAGACATGAAAACTGAGAGAGGAGGTGCCTACACTCTTGTAGGATGTGTGCATGTACACACCGAGATGAGAATGTGTTTGTGTATGAATAATTTTATTTACGGATACCTATTTATTAATATGTCATATGCAACATGCCGATAAAAAAAGGAATCCGGTCAAGTTGCATATCTACGCTCGGATTGCTCATGCTTACTTGCATGCTATTTACATGTGCCACGATGATCGACAGTCAATGGATCGGCGCTACTTGGTCTACCAATCAAAAGTTTTATGAGTTTGTGCACGATGTGGTGGCCCTTTGCCCAGTATTTGGCTACGCCTATGAGGTTGTAGGTAACCTACTAAGAACTTGGTGTTTATTTGATCGCAAAGAGACCAATTTGTAGAGGAACCTCGAGGGCCGTTCCAGAGCGTAGGCCATAGATGAAGTTGGGGTGAACGTCCGATTGGTCGGCCGTAGGTACCGAGCCAACACGACAGCTTACACATCAACGACATGTCTCGGTGCATACATCAGGCAGATTTAAATATGACGTCCCTCTGATGTGCTCGAGCTGGGACGACCAATCGATCGATAGTAGGTATAAACAAATCATCTTGGTGGGCGGCGAGAGCCCTTATGTTAAAGGAAGCATGTATGCCCGCACGCATGCATATAGAAAGGAATGCCCACGTTATGCATGTAGCTTTTTTTATGAGAAAAGTCCTAGATGTGCATGCATATGGAAAGAAAGAAATAAGCCCAGGTCATGTATTTATGCATGTATCTTTTTTTAAGAAGTCAGGTGACGTATAGGCAATGTAAACGAACAGGCATCGTCAACATTTGTAGGGACATGGCTCATTTCATCCAAATTGAGATTTGTCACGAGAAAGGGCTATTCTTTTTTTTTTGCGAGAAAAACTTCCAATCTATTCGTCTTCAATCATGGTAGTACAAACGAACACTAGAGATAAAAAAATTACATCCAGATCTGTAGACCACCTAGCGACGACTACAAACACTGAAGCGAGCCGAAGGCGCGCCGCTGTCATCGCCCCTCCCTCGCCGGAGCCGGGCAAACGTTGTTGTAGTAGACAGTGGGGAAGTCGTCGTGCTAAGGCCCCATAGAACCAACGCACCAGAACAGCAGCCACCGCAGATGAAGAGTGTAGATCAAAAGAATCCAACTTGAGTACACACGAACGAGCACGAACGACGAACGCATCCGAGCAAATCCACAAAAGACACACCTCCACACGCCCACCGATGATGCTAGATGCATCACCGGAACGGGGGCTAGGAGGGGAGACCTTTATTCCATCTTCACGAAGCCGTCGCCGTCTCGCCTTCCTGAACAGGACAGAAAACCTAATCCAGAAGGCGAGTTGGTAGCGGACGGATGCAGGTGTTTTCGTGCATGGACAATATAAGTAGTAGATGGAAGTATAACTCTATTCCATTTGTTGAATTATGTGAATTATTTACTATTCAATTTTGATGAATAATGAGAATAATGCAATTTTTAGTAATGTGAATTATTTATTATTTAAGTTCGTTGTTATGTGGTTGGAGATACATATTTAAATTTGACAGCTAAAACCTAGCAGAAAATAAAAATTATAAATAAATTACAGGAAATAATAAATTGGGTGGGAAAATAAATATTCCTGGCGGGTGGCATAACTAACCGCCAGCACGGAATTTCTCAGAGCTAGCGGGTGCTTATGTCGCCCAGGTTCACTGTGCTGGCGACTGGTTATGTCATCCACCAGTAGAGTGAACAGTTGGTTATATCACCCGACAGCAGAGCGGGTCTCTGTGCTGGCGGGCGAGCACCCGTCAGCACAGTGTTGTTTTACCCACCAGTAAAAACGTTTTCTGGCGTAGTGGGTGCATGGCGAGGACTACTCGATCCCGTAGGCACCAGTAAAAACATTCTGATCCTATTCGCGGCCATCGCATGCGGCGCAGGCGGCATGCTGACGGCGATCGACAACATGGGTTAGATCATGCAGTCGCTGGGGTCGTACCCTCCCGAGACCCTGGACGCCTTCGTCTCCCTCATCACTGGAACTACGCCGGCCGCGTCGCTGCCGGCTACGCCTCCGAGTCCCTCCTGGCGCGTTACAGGCTCCCGCGGCCGCTCGTAATCACGGCGGTTCTGCTCGACTCCTGCGCCGGCCACATACTCATCGCCTTCGTTTCCCACGTTGCTTTTGCACAAGGAAAAACTTCGTTCCGGTCTTCCGGAGGTGCTATTGCATTGCTTTCTCCGAATATTTTTGTATCTAGCTACTTACATGAGGTCTCTCTAGCTCCCTTTCTATCCTATATATGTTGCCAAACTTCTGCTCACTAGTAGTAACTCATCCTTCATCGGCTCACACTCACCAGGATCTTTGCTTCTTGCAACGTACCAATGGAGCCTTCAGCAAGGAAGAATCTCTCTGCAGCCGCCGCCATCGTCCTCTTACTCGTCATCCTGACTGCCGGTACGGTACACGCACAAGCTATAACAAGTCGAATGACGCGATGTCGTCTCTCGATTATTCTTTTCGCTGGCTAACCGACGACGCTCTTGCATATATATACGTTCATGTCTGGATCATCCGATCATGCAGAGTCATCGGAAGGTTTTTGGGATGGTTGCAACGAGCACCTGAGCGGCACTTATCAGGGGCCGTGCTGGCCATGGATTAAGGACGACGACTGCAACAGAGTGTGCAATAACGAAGGCAACAACCTTAACGGCACCTGTCATACCTTTCAATGCTGGTGCTTTACCTTATGCGACTCTAAGATTGCTGCTCCTGGTAGCACTCACTAGTAGAAAAACGATCTTCCATCCTCAATAAAAATTCCGGTTGTTTTTGACCCGGGACTAAAGGAGATCCTTGATAAAAAGCTCGTTTGTGATGACACCTCTGTCATATAATAAACCTTGTTGTGTTTTAGTTTCTGTCACGATGGAAACCTATTTTCGGTAGGCTGACACGTTGTGGTGATGTCACATGTGCTGTAGGTTTCCCTTAGCAGTTTGCACGTTGAAAATAAATAGGACCTGCCACGTGTATGTGCACGCACAGGATTAGATCGAGTAATAGATTACTTGGTCAGCCTCCTTGCGATGCTCTGTGGGATGGCACGGGAAAATAGGATTGTGAGGAGGCTTTTGCATTGTAATGGGCACGTTCTGTTTTGCGTGAGGCCTGAGAGAATAAGGAGAAGAGAAACAGAAAAAAAGCAAGTTGAGTGCGCCGCAAAACATGCTGTGTTCGTCTCCTGTGTGTTCGCGTGTGTGAGTGTTCATCGAGTCCACGAGATCGCGTGCGTTTGAGTGATCAGGGGTTAATTTTCCTGACACCCTCGCTACCAGATACAGTAGATAGAGAGTGCATTCCTTTGGGCACTCGGCAAACAACATCTCTACCGAGTGCCGCCACAGAAACCCTCGGCAGAAAACCTCTTTGCCAAGTGCAGGAAAAAAACACTCGGCAAACCAGAACCAAACACTCGGCAAAGAATAGTGTCGGCGTTCTGGAAACGGGGGTCCCCAGATTTGTCTGTCTGCGGCCTGCGGCGTGGCTCAAGGAAAGGCCCAGCACGGCCCATCTTCATCAGCACAAGCTCAAGACCCTCGCGAGGGGCCAAGCCTCGTGGGGCGGACGACAGGGAGCTTCCTCAGGCACCGCCTCGTCAGGCTGGCTCGCGAGGAGGCGGAGAGATCAAGGCGGGGTACCTCACGAGGTGCCCATGACGCAAGCCATGACGACCAAGGGCGCCAGGCGGGCGCCAGCCCGCACAATGTCCTCCTTTCCTTTTTGGCGCAATGGGAGCAAGCGCAGGCGAGAGCATCTAGCAAAGGCATCCATTTCGGTGCAACAAGACCAGGACCGTCGCAACGGCAGGAAGGAAGTCATTGTGGAGCCCAAGCAGGCGTCACCACTAGAGCCTTTGACAGGCGAGGACCAACTTTAGTCAGGATAAGTGTACCAGATATTCCCCTTCAAAATGGCCAATTGTTGGGGCCCTTCCCGCTCAAATATTTGGGGAGAGGACCAGGGCCTTTGCCTATAAATAGGACTAGCCACCCACAGGGTAGAGGGGGGGGGGATCATCATCAGCATCATCTACAAATCCAGAGAGAGAGCGACTGAACTCCCCTAGCAGTTCATCGCACCATCTAAGAACAGACCCTCGCGAGGCTGTTCTTCCTTGTATTGTTCATCATCATCAGCCCAATAGGCAATCCACCACACCACAAACTAGAGTAGGGTATTACACCACAATGGTAGCCCGAACTAGTATAAACCCTGTGTCTCTTGCGTTGTTCTTTTCGTAGCTTAGATCCTAGCGAGGCGGCGAGGTGCAGGTAGGTAGAGGGCGAGATCTCCGCGCGCACCTTAGTGTTCGAACCTAGAGGGTCTGCCGGAACCCGAAATCCAACATTTGGCGCGCCAGGTAGGGGTCCGCCGGAATTCGTCTTCCGCCGCCCTGTTCTCCGCCGAGCATCGCATCCATGTCTCACGCTCGTCGGGCCCGCGCCGAGCGCCGGGCCGCTCTCACTTCCCACATAGCCCAGACGGCCCCCGTCGGCGGCCGCCCTCGTCGTTCCCCGTCGCCTGCCGTCAACGCCGCCACCGGCCCGGCGGGGAACGAGGAACAAGCATCGTCCCAGCATCCGTCCGTGAGGCGAGACGGCCGCACTGCTACCCCCTCACTCACCCCAGCTAGTTCTTCGTCCAGCGCACTCCGCGCGCCAATGGGGGCTCGAGCTGCGCTCATCGCGGCAAACAAGCTCCTGCGCTACCACCCAGTCGATGACGTCTACGAAGAGTGGCTCGATCGCGTTGCCCAGCTCGTCCGTGCTGCAGGAGGCTCCCCCACGCCGTCCGTCCCGCTACACCGCGCCCCGCCCTACGCGGGCGATGAAGCTCCGGTGGCGCCTCAGCCGCCTCCCCCTCAAGAAGGCGCCCTGGCCCCAAGGCGCGTGGCCTCTGGGCGGAACCCACTCCGTCCAGCGCCCGCGCAGCAATAGCAGAGCTGCCAAGAGGTTCCTCGCCCATAAGAAGCTGCCCGAGTGCTCCCTGCTCCGGCTCGTCACGACCACGCTCCTGCTCCAGCACGCCAAGACCCCGCGCTGCTGCCAGCTACAACGCATGGGGACCCGCAGGACCGAGCTCTTCGTCACCAAAGGCCTCCCGTGGCCACAGTAGGATGCCGTGCCTTCACCACCGAGCTGCGCAGCGTCGCGTGGCCCGGCAAGTTCAAGCCAGACCTGCCTCCTAGCTACGATGGTACGGCCGACCCTGCAGAGTTCCTCCAGCTCTACGAGCTGGGCATCGAAGCCGCCAACGGGGACGAGAAGGTCATGATGAACTAGTTTCCCATGACACTCAAGGACGGGGCCCGCACCTGGCTCCTGAACCTGGCTCCTGGCACGATCTCCTCCTAGGACGAGATGCACACCTGCTTCATCGCCAACTTCCAAGGTACTCGCGACCGGCCACCTGCTATGAGCGACATGCGCCGCATCAAGCAGCAACCAGGGGAGACCCTGCAGAAGTACATCCAGCGCTTCAACAACACACGCCTCAAGATTCCCAAGGTGACCGAAGAGGCCATCATCTCAGCCTTCTCCGATGGTGTGCGCGACGTCAAGATGAAGGAGGAGCTGGCGATGCATGAAGACATGTGCACTTCCTTGGAGTTATTCAACTTGGCGACCAAGTGCGCCAGGGCTGAGGAGGGGCGTCTTTCCCTCCTTGAGCCGCCAGCCGCAGACCCAGAAGAGAAGAAACCCAAGGCCAAGGATGTGAAGCGCAAGGGGGCTGCCGTGCTCGTGGCAGAACCAGACACCAAGCGTGGCAGAGATCAGCCCGAGTCTTCCAAGGGCAGCCGGTACCGTGTGTACCACGACCTCCACACCCATAATACCAATGAATGTCAAGAGCTCCGAGCCGTGCGAGAAGGGAGGATCGGCCGACGCCCCGACCGCAACGACCGAGGCTACGGCCGAGGAGGAGGAAGGAACGCAGGACGCTGGGAGGACCGCGGCTCTCGCCAAGGGTGGCGCGACCGACCTCGCGAGGATTGCTGGCAGGATCAGCCTCGCGAGGGAGACTGGAGGGATCAGCCTCGTGAGGATCGTCCACAAGGAAACGCAGGCCTCCCTCCTCTGCCGCCACAGCCAAGGAGAAACGAGGACCATCATCAGGACGAGGGGGCTGGGGGCTTCCAGGAGCCGCGCGCAATCGCCTGCATCCTGGGCGGAGCTCAAGCCCTAGCCTCTCAACGCATCTTCAAGCAGTTCACCCGCGAAGTGAATGCAGTCCTCCCCAAGCTCGAAGCCACATGCCCCCTCAAGTGGTCGGCGTGCGCCATCACGTTCAGCTCGGCGGATCAGCTCAAGTGCGCGGCCACAGCCGGGGTCCTCCCGATGCTTTGTTCCCCAATCATCAGCAACGTGCAAGTCACCAGGACCCTCATCGACGGCGGGGCAGGGCTCAGCGTCCTGTCCGTAGAGACGTTCAACAACCTTCAAGTGCCTTACAATCAGTTTCAGCCAACCAAGCCTTTCTCCGAAGTCACCGATGGCTCCACGATTCCGATTGGCAGGTCCGCCTCCCTGTCACCTTCGGGGCACGCGACAACTACCACACCGAGCTCATCGACTTCGACGTCGCCCACATTCGCCTGCCATACAACGCCATCCTCGGGTACCCATCGCTGGCCAAGTTCATGGCCGTGACTCATCACGGCTACAACGTCCTCAAGATGCCAGGAAGCGGTGCCCTGCGAAGAGAGAGACGCAGCATGCTCCCTGGAGCGAGCTTTTCAGGCTGCATCACTGGAAGACCCGGATCGCGGAAGCAGGAGGCTCCCTGAGACCGCCCCCAAGAAGAAGAAGACATCGCCAGGCCCGACCCCTCAGGAGGCAGGCCCCTTAGGGTCTGCACCTGCTCATGGGGCAACTCCTTCTGTCGCATAGGAAGGCGCGCCCGGCGCCCTCCTCAGGCAAGGCTCGGGGGCTCCCTCCTGGAGGGTCACCGACCTTGCTAAGGTCACGAGGGAGGCACTTGGGCACCACTTGGAGGCGTGTTTCAAAGCACGTTTCCCTCAGGAAGGAGCAAGGCAAGGAGGGCCAAACCCTCAGGAGTTCGTCAGTCAGATCATGCAGGAGTTGAAAGAGTCAAGAGTCATGAGTGGCAGCCGCCACTTACCCGCTGTAGCTCCCCATCCAGGCGAGGATGGTGGGCTGCGCATCTGCATCGACATCCCAGGGCTCAACCGAGCCACCTCTCAGGAGCGCTTCTGGCCCTCACGCGCGGGGCACTGCGAAGGCCCACCCTACAGCTACGTTCGCATGCCCTACGACTTCTCGAACGCGGCCGCCACGTACCAGCGCCTCATGGGGGGCATCCTGGAGGCTCAAGAGGCTAGGCGTTCCGCAGTCCTGGCAGAGATGGAGATGGTCCGCGAGGAGCCACCAGCGCCTCCGGAGCCTCCCGAGGCTCCTGGGCCTGGGGGCTCATGAGGATCGGCTTCCGCAGCCCATGAAGTCTGCAACTTCAACACCCCTTCGTCTTCAACATTATCAGGTGACATCCTTCGAGTTTCATTTCTAGCTGGGAGCGCCCCCAGGGCTGCATTATTCTCAGGCCGCGTGGGTCCGTTCCCGCGGCGCGTACCCCTTTTACTTCATGATCCTAGCTTACTTTGTTGGGGGCGCCCCCCGGGCTGCATCATCCCCAAGTCGCTCGTGCCAGACCCAGCGGCATGTATCCCACTTGCGTTTATTTCGGGTCATGCGTTCGAACCATCATGCTTGTTATTTGATGCCTGTCCACGGCACCTCTTCTTCATTCATGTCGGCCGCTTGCACGTTAAAGGGGGGGGGGTACCTGAGCATCGCGACTCATGGGCTCCTACTGGCTCTCCAGCCCTCATCCTTTGGCCTTGTCCACGGCATCGCGACCTGGCATACCAGCGACGGCTGAGACCCGCTGAAGGGCCGGGATCCAAGGACGTAGAGCGACGACGTCTAACCAAATTTGCAGGAACACATCACAAGTTAAGGCTCAGTGCCAGGTGCAACCCGCCTAGAGGTAGGGCCCCGTGAGTCCCGCGCTGGCTCATGGGTGCCCAGATACACCTCGTCAGGCCCTACCGTGCCAGCCACGTGTCAGGGCGGGGCTGCACACACCCCGGGGGCTCCTCCCGGAGGGGAGCCCCCTCCCACGCACCAGTGGAAGCACCATGCTCCGCGCTGGCTGACGACACTGCCAAGGAGCGGCTATGCCCGTACACATACGGAAACGCTATGCTCTACGCTGGTGATAAACAACTGAGGGTGGCCCCGGCCGCATCAACCTCAGGGAGCCCAAAGCTCAGTGTCTGGCCTCATCGCAACGCCTCCCCTTGGGAGTGCCACGCGAGGGGGCTGGGCACGGGGGCTGCGCCTGGGTCACGCCCAGACGCATGCCACCCAGCCAGGCCCCTCGGGCCTGGTTCGTCGCACGCTCCTCCCCGAGCGAAGCCAAGGTACGAAGGCCATTTGAGCGTCAAGGGGGACTCCTGAGCATCGCGACTTAGGAGCCTAACTGGCCACGTAGCCCCTCACTCCTTAGTTCCGAAAGGCTAACGGCGGTTGAGGTATGCGCGGAGCCGGGCTCTACAGACGTAGAATGGTAGATTCACCCACACATCTCACCTCCCTAGTTGCTGTTCGTGCGCCAAGGGGGACTCCTGAGCATCGCGACTCAGGAGCCTAACTTGTCACGTAGCCCCTCACTCCTTGGTCCCGTCCTAGTTTCCGGTCGGGGCTAACGGCGGCTGAGGTATGCGCGGGGCCGGGCGCTGCCGGCATAGAACATAACCAAGTAGGAAGGAAAAGCGCAAATCTCAAGGAATTCAAGAGCAAATATTACAGTCCATAACTGTTATCACGACACCAAACACAAGTTTAAACGCCTCCCCGAGGCATGATGCATGTTGCACGAACTAAAAGTAGAACAGGAGCCACAACGGAGTCATTTGTCGGCGGCGGAGCTGCGCGGAGCGGGTTCGTCTCGTGGAGCCGCAGGACCGGTAGCGCCTCGCTTCGGCTTGGTGCTGAAGGCCCGGAACTTCGCCAGCAGAGCCTCCGGACGACCCTTCACGGTCTCAGCAGCGGCAGCGGCAAGCTCACCGCTCGCTGGCTCCAGCAGGCTGTCGAGGTCGACGTCGAGATCGCGAAGGTAGATGTGGGTAAGGACCCGCGTCAGCGCTGCAGAAGACAAGACACGCGCCTCGGCCTCAGTCGTAGGGCCAAGGCCAAGGGTGACATCTTCAAGAGCGCGGATCAGGAAGGGAAGCAGCTTGGCTGGGCCGTCCTCGGCGCCGGCCAGCGGGCTTTCCAGGCCACTGTCGTAAAGTGTCCTCAGCAAGGTGCGAGCCTCCACCTCCATCTCCGTGAAGGCCTCGCGATCCTCAGCAAGAGCCCGCGCCTTGCCATCCAGCTCGACCTTCTTCGCCTCCAGCTCGTGCTCCTTAAGCTTGGCGTCCCGGTCCTTGACGGCCGCCTCGCGAGCCTTCATGTCTTCCTCCTACTCTTGGCGAATGCGGGCCTCCTGGGCAAGCTGGTCCCGCAGGCCCTACAGCTCGCTCTCCAGCGCCTTGCAGCGACCTCGGACATCGGCTACCTCCCCCAAGGCGGCGTCGCGAGCAGCCTTCACCCCAAGGACGGCCTGCTTCTCCTCGTCGCAAGCCGTCGAGGCCTGAACCAACGCCGCTCGAATTGAAGCATCAGAGCGAATCCAGCCAGAAGCCAGCTCCAAGCGCCCGGCCACTAAGCGAGGGTCGGCGCCCAGAAGATCTTGCCGCGACAGTAGGAGGATTCAGAGAGACAGCGGTTGGTGGAGTAGGAGGAGAAGACGACAGTGTAATCACGGTATCCTGAGGCGGGAACTGCTTCGCCCCAACGGCTGTGGCGGCGGCATCAGGCAAGGATACCTCATGAGTCGCTTGGGCCGAGGGGGCTGAGCTCGCCCCAGCCAGCTCAGCCAGGCCTCGCGAGGACGACCGGGCAGGAGAGGCCCGTGCCTTGTGGTCACCTTCTTTCGCGGGCAGAGGCGCTGCCCCAGACGGGACCTTAGGAGATCCTTTTAGCTTCTTCGCCGCAGGCGCCAGCCTGGCCAAGAGATGCGGACATTAAGCCTCAGCGACAAAACAAGGAATAAAACAAGAATCAAGCACTTACTGGTCATCGCTCGCGAGCTCGAGCAACCTCCGGCCATACTTGAAGCCCGAGAGCCGGCTGCAGGTATCAGCCTCAAGAAGCCCGGGAGCAGGAGGCGCGTCTGCGGATCGCCTCGGAGCCGGGGCACACCCGCGGGGGACCAGCCCAGTCCTGTCCTTCTTCGGAATCGGGGGCAAGCTCTCGCCACCCACTCGTCGCCATCCTCGTCGTCGTCGCTCGGCAAGAGGCGGAGAGCGCGGGACCTATGCCGGGGGAGGGGAGCTTTCGACTCTCCGTCGGTCGCCTCGGAGTCAAGCCCTTCTTCCCGCTCCTCTTCTTCCTCCTCTTCGCTGGAGTCGCCGGAGGACACGTTCACCGTTGCCAGGGCCGCCGGGTCCTCGGGAACCACCGCGGGCACGGGCCCGTCCCCATTAAAGACGGGCATGGATTCCACCGCCTGCTCCCAATCATCTCGGAGGAACAGGGGCACAGGAGCGCCCTCCAACCTCGCCACTTCACCCCCGACCAAAGATTGGAGGACCGCGGCCAGATCTTCGTCGGCCAAGACCGCGGGGCTCGGGCGGGGCCTCCACAGCGGAAGCGAGTACTGAGGAAGCGGGGCCACCTGGTGCTCCAGGAACTCCCTCAGGAGCGACGCACCGATCAGCTTCGCCGCCGCCATGTTGCCCGCTCTCAGATCCGCGTCCATCTTCTCCAGCACCGGCTTCGCACGGGGGTCCGCGAGCTCCGCGCGAGACCAATCATCGGAGCTCGTGGGGTGCTCCGTGGGCAGGATAAGCCGAGGGTGGATGCGCCCAACATCTACCATGACCCACTTGCTCCTGAAGCCCTCAATCCTCTTCCCGGGCTTCGAGATGGCGTTGGAGCTGCCATACGCGACAAAGCTCGCGCATGCGGAGATGGGACCACGAGAGGTCCGGAGGGAGAAGTAGTGGCGCAGCAAGGCCACTGAGAGCTGCACCCCGACGTGAGCCTCGCAATAGTAGGCGAAGATCTCCAGAAGAAGAACAGAGTTGGGGTGGAGGTGCAGAGCTTGCAGTTTGTAATGGCGGAGGACAGAGAAGAAAAACTCGGAAAAGGGAGGCACCAGACCGGCAGCAATGGCGCTTACGAAGAGCGGATAGAAGGTGCTCCCTTGGCCCTCGAGAAGGTCGGAGCCGGCCTTGAACACCTCTGCCCTGTCGATGCCTTGCGCCGCCACCATCCGGCGCACCCGGGCAAGGCTCGTCTCCGACACGTTCGGCGAGTCTGGCGAGGCGCCATGTCTTGCTAGGGCACGCGGTCGAAGTAGATCTGAATATTTCAGAGGCAGGAAGGAAGGGCGCAAGAAAGGGGATCTGGGCAGTAACCGGAGGAAGCAAGGGAAGCAAAGCCTAGACAGATGCCGCTCCTTTGTCGATTCACGCAGTTGCTAAGGCACCCACATCCACTCAACCGCCACGCGGCGCCCGAGGCCCCAGGCTGTTAGGGCCCGCGGCGCTTCGCACTTGCCCCTTTGCTTCTCTGCTCAGCCAAGTCCGGGCGCGCCTTGGGCCCGGGGGCTACTATCGGCGTCCTGGGAATGGGGGTCCCCAGACTTGCCTGCCTGCGGCCTGCGGCGTGGCTCAAGGGGAGGCCCAGCATGGCCCATCTTCATCAGCACAAGCTCAAGACCCTCGCGAGGGGCCAAGCCTCGCGGGGCGGACGACAGGGAGCTTCCTCAAGCACGGCCTCGTCAGGCTGGCTCGCGAGGAGGCGGAGAGATCAAGGCGGGGTACCTCACGAGGTGCCCATGACGCAAGCCATGACGACCAAGGGCGCCAGACGGGCGCCAGCTCGCGCAGTGTCCTCCTTTCCTCTTTGGCGCAAAGGGAGCAAGCGTAGGCGAGAGCATCAAGCAAAGGCATCCATTTTGGTGCAGCAAGACCAGGACCGTCGCAACGGCAGGAAGGAAGTCATTGTGGAGCCCAAGCAGGCGTCACCACCAGAGCCTTTGATAGACGAGGACCAACTTTAGTCAGGATAAGTGTACCAGATGTTCCCCTTCAAAATGGCCAATTGTTGGCGCCCTTCCCGCTTAAATATTTGGGGAGAGGCCCAGGGCCTTTGCCTATAAATAGGACTAGCCACCACAGGGTAAGGGGGGATCATCATCAGCATCATCTAGAAATCCAGAGAGAGAGCGACTGAACTCCCGTAGCAGTTCATCACACCAGCCAAGAACAGACCCTCGCGAGGCTGTTCTTCCTTGTATTGTTCATCATCATCAGCCCAAGAGGCAATCCACCACACCACAAACTAGAGTAGGGTATTACACCACAATGGTGGCCCGAACTAGTATAAACCCTGTGTCTCTTGCATTGTTCTTTTCGTAGCTTAGATCCTAGCGAGGCGGCGAGGTGCAGGTAGGTAGAGGGCGAGATCTCCGCGCGCACCCCAGTGTTCGAACCTAGAGGGTCTGTCGGAACCCAAAATCCGACAAATAGGCCCTCAGCAAAAGACTACGTGTGCCGTCCGTCAGGGGCCATTAGCCCTTTGTAGAATGTCCGTTAGTGGTATTTGGCAAAGACATAGGTTTGCCGAGTGTTTTATCTGGCACTTGGCAAATCGGTAAGTATGCGGAGTTTTTTTTATTGGCACTCCGCAAAGAAATAAGTCTTTTTCCTTTTCTGCCCTCGAAACTTTGTCTACTCTCCACATACAACATGCGGTACTCCATGTCAAAATTTGTATAATTTTTGATCTGTTTTCTATATTTAATTAATTAATTGCATTTAATGGAATTTTTTGGTATAAGTCAAATTTGAACTGCAAGTGATTCAAATAATAGAATAGAATAAGTAGAAAAATGATATTCATGTTATTGAGTCCAGTGTGAGGCCTTATCCCGGAGATGAAAGGAAATTCCGAACATCTTGTTCACGAAACGCGACCATGAATGTGTGGCCGAATCTTTTCTAAATTCTGAAAAAAGCAAACGAAATCTGAAAATCAGGACATTTGTCAAGATCTCATGATATCATACGTGGAGGCTAGGGTAAAAAATTGAGAATGTTTCACACAATTTGTCACGTACGATGCCTACAAACCGAAGCATCTTCAAAGAAGAATCATAGCATTGAGAAGGATTCGGTAAGATTTGGGTCAAAGTAACTGTCAAATTGGGGTTTGACTTTAAAACTTTTTTATAGGCAGTAGAGAACATAGATTGTTACATGTGAAAATTTGGTAAATTTTTGTAACCATTTGATAATTTTAATTATTAAGTGCCATTATAGAATTATAATTGATATGAATTAAATTTGAGTTATAACTGCATAAAATAATAGAATAATATTCTCCTAGAAAAATCAAATATATATTGTTGAGTGAATTTGACAAGGTATTTTCAAATTACATTGGAACAAACTGAGAAAAACTCGTTATGGAAATGAAGAAGAAAAAGAAGGAAAATGAAAAAAAATGTTTGGGCCGAGTGCCCCTTATCTGGCACACGGCAACGCTGGGGCTTGCCGAGTGTTCAGTGTTAGATATGGAACACTTGGCAAACCACCTAACCCAGCCCACGCACACGCACAGTGGTTTAGGGTTTGAAAATAAAAAAAACAAAACGGGGTTTGTCGAGTGCCAGACAAAAAACACTCGGCAAACCTAGGCTTTGCCGAGTGCTAGATCGCGGGCGCTCGGCAAACCTTCCTCATAGACACCCCGGGTGGCCTCATACACACGCAAACACACAGCCACCCACACACAAGCACGCGCGTCCTGCCGCCGCCACTATTAGGAAAATGCTTATACATAGAATCTTAGAAGTAGCATTTGTTTAGGCCCCCACGCTACTAGTAATTTACAGTAGCGATGGTTACAAAGCACGCTACTGGTACGGCTTAGCAGTAGCGTTGGTTAGCACGGGCAACGCTGTTGTTACGTGGGCCGCAGGGCCAAAACGGAAGCTCACTTAGCTGTAGCGTGGCTTTTCCACCAACGCTACACCTAGTGGGCTTAGCAGTAGCTAAGGCCCGTAGCACAAGAAAACCCCGAGCGGCCCCCGCCCCCCGCACCCCACTTCTGATATCGACCCCCTCCGCCCGCCGACGTCGCGGTTAGTGTTCCACCCGACAACGCCACCGTGCGCCACCTCTCGCCACCGCCATTAATGCTCCTCCCCCTCTCGCCGCCCGATCTGTCGCCGCCCGCGCGCTCTTGCCGGCGGCCTACTGATGCCTACTACACAGCCTTCTTCTTGTAGACGTTGTTGGTCCTCCAAGTGCAGAGGTTTGTAGGACAGTAGCTAATTTCCCTCAAGTGGATGACATAAGGTTTACCAATCCATGAGAGGCGTAGGATGAAGATGGTCTCTCTCAAACAACCCTGCAACCAAACAACAAAGAGTCTCTTACATCCCCAACACACCGAATACAATGGTAAATTGTATAGGTGCACTATATTAGACTGTATATCTCTACATGGACCCTTTGTACACATATGTAATTGTATTGTACCCTTTGGTACTCCTATATAATGAGATAGCCACACCCCGTTTAGAGTGTCGAGCAGTTTCCCAAACTCTATGTTTTACATGGTATCAGTTTAGGGTTTCGATGTCTTCTGCTGCCCCTCACGCCGCCGCCGCCTCGGCCCCTGCCACCGCCGACTCCTCGGCCTCTGCCATTGCTGACGCCGCGTGGGCCCAAGCGCTCGCTTCCTCGTCGCCCTTCATGGCCTCCCGCCCGCTGGCTACGGCCCGGCGGCAGCCGCCCGCGGCCTTCCCTATCGGGTCGAGCGGGACGGGCGACCTGCCCCCGCCAATCCCATCTGGCAGGTCTGCCTCGGCCGTCGCCGCTGGGCCGCCGGGGTTCCGCGGCCCTGCACCTATGTATGGTGCCCTGCCTCACCCCTCGGCACCGCGCCTCCGTGGTCGCTCTATGGAGCCCCTTGGTTCGGCGCCCCTGCCTCAATCCTCGGCGTCGCGCCTCCGTCATCGTCCGCCTGGCCGCTGCCCTACGGCGCGTCGCCAGCGCCTGGCTACGCTGGGGCATCACATCCCCAGCCCTACGGGGTGCAGCCGCCCGCGCTGCTTCACGGGGCTGCGCCATCTATGCCCCCCGGAGCTCCGGCTGGCTCGGGCATTGGCTCTGCCCCTGCAGGCGCCTACTCCGCCTCGCCATACGCTGGTGCACAACTGGCGCTCGCCCCCAACCCGGAGACGGACCCGATGATGGGCTGCTACGCGCCACCGGCACAGCCTCATGCGGATCACATGACCGCACCGACGTCGTTTTACTTCTCACACCTCCTTCCGGTGAAGCTTACGCCGGATAATTATTTGTCCTGGCGGGCTCAGGTGCTACCTCTCCTTCAAAGTCGCTACCTGGAGGGGTACGTCGATGGCTCCATGCCGTGCCCGCCGTCGTATCATCCGGCGTACCATGTGTGGGTGGCTCAGGATCTGGCGATTCTCTCCGCTATCCAGTCATCGCTCACTCCGAGCATGTCGTCACTGGTCATCTTTGCCACGACGTCCCGAGATGCTTGGTCGGCACTTCACAGCAGCTTCGCCTCGCAGTCTACGGCGCGTGCTCATGCCATAAGCACCGAGTTGGGGGAGACTAAACTTGATGGTCTCTCTATCACCGAGTACTTTAACAAGATGTCGGGTCTCGCAGACACATTGGCCTCGATTGGTCAGCCTCTTGGAGATGAGGAATTCAGCACCCACGTGCTCAATGGTTTTGACGATGATTATGACAATCTCGTCGAGAATATTCATGGTCGTGAGGCGCCACTTCCGCCACGAGAGCTATATGCACGTCTTCTTGGTCATGAGCAGCGCATCAAAGCGCGTCGTGCCTCCCCGAGCTTCATATCTGCCAACGCCGTGACCCGCGGTAAGCCGCAGAAGCCGTCACCATCGCCTGGCGGGAAACCGGTGGCCTCGTCCTCGCAGGCCCATGCTACCCCGCCCTCGATCACTGGCGGCACTCATCCGGTGGCTTGCTGCCCTTGTTGCGGTGCTTAGCAGGCTTGCCAGCTGTGTGGCCTTGAGCGTCACATCACCTCCCGGTGCCATCGACGCTACAAGCAAGATTTCCTCGGCCTGGGTAATAATGGCAAGGGGAATGAAAAACAGGCTGCTGCGGTGACGAGTCATGATCATGGGTGCACCCCGTCCTACTCCATCGATCCTACGTGGTATATGGACACGGGGGCCACGAACCACCTCACCAACGAGATGGCCAAGCTTTCCACCAAGGAACCATATCGCGGTCATGATCAGGTGCACACAGCCAATGGAGCAGGTATGCACATCTCCCATGTTGGTCAGGCCTCACTCCTCACACATAACTTTAGCAAACTGCATCTTTCTAATGTTCTTTGTGTTCCCACTACTACACGTAGTTTGTTGTCTATCCTCAACTTACTCGTGATAATAATGTCCTTGCTGAGTTTCACCCTTTTCGTTTCTTTATCAAGGATCGGGACACGAGGGCCATTCTGCTTAGTGGTCGTCTTCGCCATGGTTTATATGCACTTGACGCGCCGCCTACATCTCCTATCCAGTCTTCTCCTCAGGCGCTCAGCGGTGTTCGTGTGTCGTCTACACATTGGCATCCACGCCTGGGTCACCCTGCTGCTCCTATAGTTCGTCATGTGCTACATTGTCATGAACTACCAGTTGTGTCCAATAAAACTGCTGAAACAATTAGTGATGCCTGTCAGCAGGGCAAGAGTCACCAACTTCTGTTTTCAGAGTCTACTCGTGTTGTGAACCATCCTCTTGAGCTTGTGTTTTATGATGTATGCGGTCATGCCCAAACATCCGTTAGTGGCCATAATTATTATGTCAGCTTCATTGATGCTTATAGCCGGTTTACTTGGCTTTATCTTATTAAGAGAAAATCTGATGTGTTTGATGTTTTTATTCAGTTTCAAGCACATGTTGAGCGTCTCCTTAAGCAGAAAATTATTCATGTCCAATCCGACTGAGGGTGTGTGAATATCACAACCTCAACACTTTTTTCAACAAGCTTGGGATCTCGCACCGTGTGTCTTGTCCTCATACACATCAGCAGAATGGCACCGCCGAACGTAAGCATCATCATCTTGTAGAAACTGGTCTTACTTTGCTAGCTCATGCCTCCGTTTCGTTTCGGTTTTGGAGTGATGCCTGTCGTGGTTCTAAGCCTGACAGTAGAGTGGGGGGTAGGTATGGAGAGGCAAGGTCCTAGCTATGGAGAGGTTGTAAGCACAAAGGATGTACGAGTTCAGGCCCTTCTCGGAAGAAGTAACAGCCCTACGTCTCGGAGCCCGGAGGCGGTCGAGTGGATTATGAATGTATGGATTACAAGGTGCCGAACCCCTCTGCCTGTGGAGGGGGGTGGCTTATATAGAGTGCGCCAGGACCCCAGCCAGCCCACGTAGGAGAGGGTTTAAGGTGAGTTAAGTCTGGGGCGTTACTGGTAACGCCCCACATAAAGTGCCTTTACTATCATAAAGTCTACTTAATTACAGGCCGTTGCGGTGCAGAGTGCCTCTTGACCTCCTGGTGGTCGAATGAGTCTTCGTGGTCGAGTCCTTCAGGCCAGTCGAGTGAATCCTCGTTGGTCGACTGGAAGGCGACCTCTTCTAGGGATGTCCTAGGGTAAGTTACTTGGAACAGGTCCATGACCCTACCCTAGGTACATAACCCCATCATTAGCCCCCGAATGGATTGAGGCTTCGAGTGAAGAAGGAGTTGATGTCGTTTCCGATTAACCTTTGCGCTCTAGTTGTGCGCTGTTCTGGATCAAAGAATCTCTTCGTTGACAGGGAGCAATTTGTCTTCGGTCGACTCGATCCATTCTATTTTTGCGTCGAGTGATCTTTCGAGCTTCGACGATCTCCAAGCGACGGATCGCCGGAAACACCGCGTCTGACAGACTGATTTGTTGCTCGCGGATTCCGCGGGGTGCGAAATTTGGGGGCGCGCGCGAAGCGGGGCAGACCGCGGCGTTCGGATGGGACGGGGCATAGACGCCTCGATCTCCGCGCCGCCTTTTTCGCCACGTATCCAGTCCTCATAACTGCTCCCAGATATGATTAGATCGACCGGGCCCACATGTCAGCCACTCGGAAGGGACCTTATAAATGTGCCCGGCAAGGATTTCTGTGCTGCGCCTCAGCATTCTCCCTCTCTCCCTCTGCTTCCTTCCTCCCTGCTCAGCGTGCTCGCTCTCGCCCCCGCACCACTTCCCTTCGTGCATCTCACCGGCGACCATGGCCAAGGAGAAGACGGCAGCGCTGGAGCGTGCCAAGAAGGCGTCGGCATCGGAGAAGGCGAAGGGGAGATCCACCAGCCGCAGAGGGTCCTCGTCCAGATCCCGCCTGCCGAAAGGCTGGGGCCAAGGAGACTGGATCCAGTCGACCATCACGGAGAAGGACCTCCTCGACATGGCCAACGAGGGCTTGATCCCTCACGGAGCTGCGAGGTTGCCGGGGAAGGAGTGGCAGCCACAGCCAGAAGAGGGTGAGTGTGTGCTTCTGGCCACTCATGTTGATCGTGGGTTTTCCTTGCCGCCAAGCATTTTCTTCCGTGGCTTCTTGAATTTCTTTGGAGCGCAGCTCCACCACTTTACCCCAAACTCCATTGCCTATCTTGCTGCATTCGTGTCCATGTGTGAGGGTTTCTTGGGCTGTCGACCGCACTGGGGTTTGTTCAAACGTATCTTCACGTGTCGCTCTCAGACCGTGAAGAAGGCGAGCCCAGGTGATGAAAAGACCCGAGTCGTCCAAATGTGTGGGGGCCTGGGGATTCAGGTGAGGAATAATAGCACCTTCCCGCCCATGTCCTTTCCCGAGTCCGTCAGAGGCTGGCAGTCGACTTGGTTCTACTGTCAGGTCCAGTCGACGCCAGGGCAGTCGAGTGGACTCCCTCCGTTTACCATGGACCGAGTGAACAAGCCCTCCCCTCTGAAGCTGATTCCGGAGGAGAAAGCCGACGTGAAGATGTTGATGGAGCGCGTGGTGCAGTTGGTTCGGGAGGGGGTGACGGGCATGGATCTTCTGGAGGTCTTCCTCAGGCGTCGCATCCAACCCCTTCAATTCCGGAGCCACTGCATGTGGTTGTACTGTGGGCCCGAAGACGAGACTAGAGTCCATCCAGAAGAAGTCGACGATGCCACTCTGGAAAGATGGATGGTAGCCGTTACCGGAAACAGGGACAACCCGCGCGGAGCCAGAAGGATTCCTCCACTCGACCACAACAGCGATCCAAACAAGGTACACTTGCTCTGCTTTCCATTGTGTCCTTGTCGTATTCATTTCTGCTAACCCT